>NC_057812.1:69071062-69275886 GCF_018294505.1 Triticum aestivum | reverse complement strand
TTCAGTTAGCAGCAGTAGTGAAGGAATCGCTCGATCGGGTTCAGTTAACAGCCATCGATCGATCGCTCGGGTTCAGTAACGCGAAGCCTGTAGTGCAATCGCTCGGGTTCACTTAGAGCCCAACGCCTCGCTCGGGTTCAGTTAGAGCCAACGCCTCGCACACACACGCGTCTGCCTTACGTTCCGCTCTATCGGCTAAGGCGACACCAGGAGAACTACTACGATTGTGCCCTGGTTTAGCCAGGCGAGCACCTCAGTAGAGAAAGCCAAAAACTGACTGTCATGATATAGCGTGAGACCGGTCAACCACTCAATGACCTACCGGAGTCTTCGGGATTCCTCCGCATTAACGAAGGGCCATTTCCCGGCCAGGCACACACGCGCCCCGAGTTCGGGCGAGCGGCGCCACCAGGGGCTATATAGTAGCCCCCCTATCAAACTCCTATGGCTAAGTGAAAGTGATAAAGCATTATAGTCCGATTGCCTAGTTCGCTACGCTATCACCTCCTTCATGGACCAACACGTTGGATCAAGTGTGAGAATGCGCCTTCTGCGAACACCCCCGCATTATATGCGTGGGGGCTGAAGCCGACGACTGCCATCTTTCAGATTATATACACATATACCTCAACGGCCGCACAGGAGGCATTATAATACTTGCAGGCACAAGTATAAAAAGCTTCTACAATTCATCAAAATATTGTTTTACAATAATACACGTTATTCAAACATAATATCCTTCGAGCACTGCGTCTCTATTAAACGAGCGCCTTGCAGAACTTCCTGAAAATAGTGCTCAGCAGGTATTCGGCCTCCATCCGAATCTTGGGATGCAATAGCGGCGGCCTCCATCTCCGCCCAGTATGTCTTGACACAGGCAAGGGCCATCCGCGCACCCTCTATGCATGCTGACCTCTTCATCGCATTGATATGCGGCACGGCACCAAGAAACTGTTGCACCAAGCTAAAATAACTGTTCGGGGCTGGCCTTTCCGGCCACAGATGATTAATGACATCCTTCATGGCGAGTCCGGACAACCTATTCAGTTCGGCCCATTCGGCCAAACGATCGGTCAACGGAAGTGGACGCTCTGGATTGTTGAATTGTCACCAGGAGAGCTTCTCCACTTCGTTATCTTTCTAATCTCGGAAATGTTCAGCCGCATCAGCGGCACTCGCAGCTAAATCCAGATATGCGTCCGCCGAACTCCACATCCGGTGCAACGGAGCGTATTTAGGATCTCTGAACTTCACCCGCAGCATAAAGGGCTTTCCAGCCGCGATATCTCCGGCCTGATGCAGCTCCTCCTTCATCACTCTCATCGCAGAACGAGCATCCTTGGCCGCTGTAGTGGCCTTCTCCAGGTCTGTCCGCTCCGCCCGATCTTCTTTTTCAAGAAGCTTGCAGCGGTCAGCAGCGTTCTTTAACTTCACAGCCATTTCGGCCATTTCCTTCTTGCTTCGGCAGTGAGCAGCCTGTTCGGCTTTCAGCTCTTCAATTGCCTTTACGGCAGCCGCATCACTTCTCCTGGCTTGCTCCTTGGCTCGGGCAAGTTCCGCCCAAAGGTTCTCCATGGCAGCGGCCCCATCTGCATCAAGCGCACGCGCTATAAGATACTGGCATCAAGCTCCTCTTACCAAGTGTCTCCGGAGAAATTACATACCTTGTGCCTCATCAAGCCGCTTGTTGACAAGGGCGATGTCGGCATCTGCCATGTCAAGTTGCCGCGTTAGCTCGGCAAATTCATCAGTCCGGCTGGCCACCGGACACTTCGCCACCTGCATAGGAAGGCGGCAAAATTACACCTGGGACTATGATCCTCCGTGTGCTGTCGTCTTCGAGTTTACTATCGTCTTTGACAACACACAGAGTCTCAGGGGCTACTATCTACACAGGGCACATCTTATATGCGGAACTGTCAAAAGGTACATCACCTCGCGTACCTCAAAACCTGTCAGTAAACTCCTAACGGCCTCGTGCAACCCGCTTTCAGTGGACGAAATCCTTTCAATTACCGTACCCATCAATGTACGGTGTTCCTCTAAGATAGACGCTCGCCCTAACAGATCCTTCAGTTCATCCGACCATGCACCAGGCGGTGCCGGACTCATTCGATGTCCTTTTGCAAAGACCGGACACGGATGGCCTTGGGGGGCCGTATGACTGCCTTCCGGCCCTGCCGGATTCGGAGAAACCCTCCATGATGATACCTCAGGATCGCCCACCTCGTAAGGCGGTACGTCAGGGGGAGGCGTTCCGCTCTCCATCATCTCCGGAAGAAGATCCCCCGAAGATGAGCTTTGCTGAGAAGGGTTGAGGTCCGAACTACAAGGTAAAATTTCAGTTATTTTCCTCAGAAATAAAACAAGGATTTCTCTCATTTTAAACCTCCCCTCTCTACTTACGGCTTGGTAGCGGGCTGATCCCCTTGAGGGCATAGTATGGCCGAGGCATCCCCCGGCACAGGACCCTCTGGCGAAGATTTCTTCCCCCGCTTTGAGACCATGGACTCCGGGTGTTCAGAGTCTCTAAATTTATTCTGCTATGCGGAACAATAGTCAGGACATATTTTCCTAGTAGTCTATCTTGCTTAGCATAAGTTGTTGGTGCACATAGGTGAGCCTAGTTGTTGTAGGTTTTGTGCTTGACAAATTAACCACTAGGTTTATTCCGCATTTGTTCAAGCCTAAACCATAATTATTTTAAAACGCCTATTCACCCCCCCCTCTAGGCGACATCCACAATCTTTCAATTGGTATCAGAGCCTCGTCTCTTTTTGTTAGGCTTAACCGCCTAGAGAGTAAAGATGTCGACTAGAGGATTAGGATTCTCTGACACTCTTAGTTTTGATGGCACAAATTTTGATGTTTGGGTAATTCGCATGCTTAATCTCTTTAGGGTCATGGACCCAAATTTAGAGCGAATTGTGGATATGGGTTTTTCTCCTCCAAAGGATCCTCAAAGATTATCTTTAGAGGATGAGAAAAACTCTTATCTCAATGCTCAAGCTTCTAATGTGCTTTTCAATGCTTTGAGCAATGTAGTTATATTTCAACTCATGCCGTTCCGGGATGCTCATGAGTTGTGGACAAAGCTTCAAGATAAATATGGCGTGTCCAAGTTTTGTGGGGATGATTGTTCTCCCTCCACATCCGGCCGTATAGTCTTCTCAACTTCTTCTACTTCACCTACATGTGGCTTGCCACAAGGTAATGGTATGGTGAGTAGTGTTGGTCATTGCAATGATGATAGTATACTTATTATGGATGATCCTTCATCACTATCTTATTGCAATGCTCCTTCTTTGGGATTTAACACTTCGAGCACTCCAAATGTTTCACATGCTTGTGTTGATAGTCCTTGCATATCATGTAGAAATTGCTTGACTAAATCTCATGATGATATATTTGTTATATCTTGTTGCCATGATAAAAATGCTTGTATCATAAGCTAGGATTGCTGGATATGTTTTGCGTAGTGTGTATGAGAGTCAGAGGAAGAACCAGTATTTTTCATCATCAAGGAGATATCCATATCCGTATTGCCTAGCTTGCCTTCCACGCCAAGTAGAGTCCCATCCGGACACAAGACAAATTCTTCAATCTTGTATCTTCAAAGTCTAACAGTCCGTCCAATGGAGATAGTCCGTCTGTCCGGAGACCCCCTAATCCAAGACTCCCTCAAGCGCGTCGAGCACTTCCTCGTCATCCAAGTCCATCTCGCTGAGGAAGGCAAATCGCCAAACACCATGCGCACCGATGGGCGTGTACCCGCCGCTAAACTACCCCTCCGCGGCCGGAAACGGCGGCCGGAAACGCCCAGCTGCTGGCGGAGGGGCTGCCTCAGCGAACCTTTGCTATTTTTCTGGCAGGGATTGGCTACCTAGCAGTGAGGGCGGCGATTGGCACCGGGATACAGCTAGTGGCGGCCGAGGGCGTGGGGGGGTGGGAGGCGAGCCGGGGAAGAAATAGTTGACTTTTCACATGACAGGGTGGGCCAACCGCGCTTTTTCCCTTACGCCGGAGCCCCCGATCGCCCCCAGTGTGCCGGGCCCAAAAACGGGCCGAACCGGCGCTTTTCGACGTCCTGGGGGCGTGACTGGGGCTTTTTTTGGCGTCTGTGCCGAAAAAGTTGCCTGGGGGCCTGTTGGGGGTGTGGCTGGAGATGCTCTAACTGGGTGACTATAAAGATGCTCTATAGGTGTCTCCAATGGTGTTTGTTGAGTTGGCATAGATCAAGAATAGGATTTGTCACTCCGTGTATCGAAGAGGTATCTCTAGGACCTCTCGGTAATGCACATCACTATAAGCCTTGCAAGCAATGTGACTAATGAGTTAGTTACGGGATGTTACATTATGGAACAAGTAAAGAGACTTGCCGGTAACAAGATTGAACTAGGTATTGAGATACCAACGATCGAACCTCGGGCAAGTAACATACCGATGATAAAGGGAACAATGTACGTTGTTATGCGGTTTAACTGATAAAGATCTTCATAGAATATGTAGGAACCAATATGAGCATCCAGGTTCTGCTATTGGTTACTGACCAGAGATGAGTATCGGTCATGTCTACAGAGTTCTCGAACATGTAGGGTCCTCACGCT
The DNA here is from genome assembly GCF_018294505.1 of Triticum aestivum. Taxonomy (NCBI): domain Eukaryota; kingdom Viridiplantae; phylum Streptophyta; class Magnoliopsida; order Poales; family Poaceae; genus Triticum; species Triticum aestivum. Next base: position 69,271,279 of record NC_057812.1, on the reverse strand, counting down.
TAATGTTCGATGACGATCGGTATTATGAGTTTATGTGTTTTGATGTACCAAAGGTAGTTTAGAGTCCCGGATGTGATCACGGACATGACGAGGAGTCTCGAAATGGTCAAGACATAAAGATTGATATATTGGAAGGCTATGTTTGGACATCGGAATGGTTCCGGATAAATTCAGGCTTTTGCCGGAGTACCGGTGGGTTACCAGAACCCCCCGGGGAGTCAATGGGCCTTAATGGGCCTTAGTGGGAGAGAGGAGGAGGCGGCCAATGTGGAGGGCGCGCCCTCCCAAGCCCAATTGGAATTGGGTGGGGGCGCCTGTGGCACTCCGGCTCAGAGCGACCGGTTTACCATGCATTGTCAGCCCAGAGGCCATGTCTTCTGGCAACACACAACATCTTGGTACAGAAAAACAACCGCTTTATTGATGCTAGCGGAACAGAGTTTACATTACAACAGCTGTCGAGGCCAAGCGGCACACTCGGTGCGCTGAACTATATGTACATTATTTAGTGAACATAAAGGGGCCTCGACCCAAACAACTACGTGGCAGTGGAATAACATCGTGGCCGAAGCTCCATATCACAGGGACACCGATGTGGACACGATCTAGACTCGGACAGCGCTCCTCTCCAATGATACTTTCCTGAAATCTGGCATGACACGCCAGGTCAGTACATTGAATGTACTTGCAAGCTCTCAACCGACATAATCATAATGACAAACAATATCATGATATTTCACCAATTATTAAAATGCAACACTATATGTCAACATGTTGTGATCATGCTCGGACATCCCTCGGGACAGCTTACCAACCGTGATCATCTCTGGATCACAAACAAACCACCAAAGTGGTCTTTCTCAAGAACAACTCATTACGACGATCACAACCACGACCATCATTTGGTCCCAAATGCCTCGATGGCCTTTCTGCCATCCATCAACAATGCAAAGTTCATAGCTTAGTGTGCAATTTTTATTAAACATTGACTCATGGTGGGACCTACTACGAGGTGTCCGTGACCGTGGACTCGGCTATCGATAGATTATACACTCTGCAGAGGTAGCACACTGTACCCACACCATGGAACCCATGGCCTCGCACTCCCATTCGGGTGGACCAACGCATTCCGACAAAACACTTCCATTGCCACAGCACTCTCCCGGCCACTCCGACCCTAATCCCCAATGGGCTAGTCCTGGGTGGCCCCGTGTCTACCAAAGACACCCCGACCACCGTCGTGGTCAAAACACTCCCACTCGGGGACACTCCCACTTGGGACTCGGTACCATAATCTCATTAATGAGCACACAAGATTATGCCTGCTTACCGGGCCAAGGCAAGCACGACATAACCTTCCCTAGATGGAGGCACTGACCAGAGGCCGTGTCAATGGACCGAATCAAGGCCTTCCCACAAAGGAAAATGTGGTTGCACTCGAAAGAGACTCGATTCAGCGGCACCATCACCCAGTCAACGGTATATTCAAGTTGAGTTATATTCAGGTTCAACTTTAAACTAAAAATGACCGGTGTCATAGCATGCCATCAAATGCAAAACAACACATGCATCATAAAATGATAAAAATGACCGATGTCATCCCTATACATACCAAGCATAAACGTCAACAACTCAAATTACTCTACTTGCTCAAAATGACTCACAACTTCACCAAAATATTTTGCAACAAGTTTTATTAATTTCTTATGCATGAAAGTAACTCCGATAAATTTCTCATATGCTTGACAAAAAGATTTCACTATCAACAACTCTTAATTTCTTTATCACTAAGTTGGGTTGAAAAATTCTGTAATACAGGTAATATGATTAAACAAGTATTTAACAGAACATTTTCTAACAAATTTTTATCAATCTATGAAGGCAAAAATATAGCTTTAAATAATTACTAACATGCATAACCAAATTATTTCTAACATCACCTCAAATAAATCTTAACTTGCTTTATCCACTAAACTAGTTTCAACCATCTGTAAATCAAGCATAACAACTAACCAATATTTAATAGAATATAAATAATTCAATAACTATTTAATTGCATGGATTAATCATTTCATTCAAGTAAGAAAATCACAAATATTGAAATGGCATCATGAAAATGTTGTTGTGGCTTGCCTTAGTGCAGATGAGGTTCACAAGCCTCCTGGTGATCCTCAAGACAAGCCTCGCCTTCTGAAAATAATTTTAAATACAAAAAGAAAATGTCAAGAACACTTCAGAAAATCACCAGAAATTCTAAACAGCTCAGAAAAATCTCATCTTTGGTGAGCTCCTAGATTTCAAATCAAAGAACACAATGCAAAAACAATCAATTCATTTGGACTTATGGTTGAAGAGTTATAACTGTTTGAAGTGTTCTATAAATTCAAATGAATTTAAATAAAAGAAATAGACTGGGGGTGACGTCGAAGGCGTAAAGCCCAGGGGCACCACCACTCGTACCACTTCGCGCGCGTATAGAGTGGCTGACTAGCGGGCCCCGCTAGTCAGGTGGGGGAAAGGGGAGAAGGAAACAGAGAAGGTCGCGGCTTCGCCGGAGCTCTCGCCGGCGACGAGGGCTCCTTGGCCCAAACGAGAGGGAGGATTGGCAAGAGGGGGTTGAGGCGCACCTGCCCGTACCCGTAGCGTAGCTAGGGGCAGTCAGATGGCGTCGGAATCAACCTCGCAAGCGGAGGCAGAACGTGGAGGTCGTCGGAGTTGAGGAAGACGGCGAGCAGAGGCCACTCCAGGGGCGCCAAGCGGGCGAGACGGCCTCACCGAAGAGAGGCGGAGGCCCTGGAGGGGTCGCCCATGCCTGGGAGGGGCTGGAGTTACTACGGCGACCAGAGGGGATCGCCGGCGAGCTCGAGCTCGGGGACGGCGGTCCGAGGCCTGCCCGGCCGGGCTCCGGCTTCCTACTCGATCGTGGGGTGTGTGTGAGTGCTGGATGTTGCTCGAGGAGGCTGAGGGGGCTCTATTTATAGGCGAGCGGTGAGGGTGCTTCGGGCTCCGCCGGTGGACACCCCCATGGTGCCCGACGACGAGCAGCGTCATTGAGAGGGGGAGAAGGCGACGGAGTTCGCGTGGCCACTGTGGGCGGGTGGAGACGAGCACAGGATCAAGAGGATGGCGACGAGCACAGTGCGCTCCGCACTGTTGGGCTGGCCGGACCTTCCCGTGCTCGCTGCGGCGAGCTTCGGCGTCGGCGAGCACCAGGGAGGAGTTAAGGACTCCGAGACAGTGATGGTGGCGAGGTTTAGCATGGTTGGGCAGGCGGGGGAAGCGAGCACGCGCGAACAGAGCATTCGGCGTCACCCAGAGCACGTCGACACGCATGCCTGGCATCGTGGACACGCGTGGTCACCGCGCGAACTCTCTCCTCAGACCAGCCTTCATCCAAAAATCATGTCTGGCATGTTGTTCGTGGTGGTTTTGAAGTTTACCACGGTTTGGTTTGGATCCAGGTGCAGTAGATAAGATTTTACAAGCCAGGTAAGTTTCTGGTCAGTAACTTTGTGATGTTACTATGGTTAAATGGATGGGAGTTTGAAGCTGTGCTTTGGAGGCTAGTTATAAGTTACTAAGGTAAAGATGCACAAGAAAGTCCAGGTCAAATGGAGCAAGTAAAATGGTAGTTGCTGTGGAAACCACCATTTCTGTCCAGAACAGAAAAGATTTTCTGTAGCAAAAATATTCCAAAAAGTGATGAAATAGGTTTGCTCAAGAAGGTGCACTAGGGTTCACAGAATATTTGTGAATTATCTGAGATTTTTCTGAGCCATAAAAGTTGGGGTTGCTTTGAAGCAAACATATCTAGCTTAGGTTTTTCGAAAGATTAGTTTTGGGTGGGTCAGAAGTGAAATGATGATTTAGGAGGGAAGTGAAGCACTTGGGTGAAAGCCAAGGATGCCCAAGTGTTTAAGTCCATATGAAAAGATTCAAAAACTCCAAGTTTCAAAAAAATTCAAAATGAAAAATCAAGCAAATAAGAAAGGGCAAAACCCAAGCTGTCACAAACCTCCCCCACTTAGAATGAATCTCATACTTGAGATTCGGTTGCTTGGGAAAACCACTCTGGATACTGATCCCTAAGGAATTCTTCCTGCTCCCAAGTTGCTTCTCACTCTGTGTGATGCTCCCACTGAACCTTGTAAAATTTTCTGACTTTACTGCGAGTGACCCTTTCCATCTGATCCAAAATTTTGAACGGTCTTTCTTCATAAGTCAAATCTTTTGCCAATTCTATCTCAGCCATTGCAGTCCTTTTCTCAGGCGGGGATATGCATTGTCTCAATTGCGAAACATGGAACACGTTGTGTATGTCTGCCAATTCCGGGGATAGTTCCAGTTGATATGCAACCGTACCTACTCGAGACATAATCGGGAATAGACCAATGAATCTGGATGCTATCTTTCCACGAGTCTGAAATCTCCTGACTCCTTTCATAGGAGTGACTCGGAGGTATACATGTTCTCCGGGTTCAGAACTGACCTGCCGATGCTTTGCATCATAATAACTCTTCTGGCGAGATTTGGCCAATTGCAGCCTGTCTCGGATTTCCCTAACTTGTTTTTCAGCTTCCAGCATGAGATTCGTTCCGAAGATACGGCTATCTCCAGTCTGAGACCAATTTAGAGGAGTGCGGCACTTACGGCCATACAGAGCTTCGTATGGTGACATCTTTAGACTGGTCTAGAAACTGTTGTTATATTAGAACTCGGCATACGGCAAGCAGTCTTCCCATTTAGCACCTTTGGCTAGCACACAGGCTCGCAACATATCTTCGAGTATTTGATTTACCCGCTCTGTCTGTCCATCTGTCTAAGGGTGATAGGCAGTACTATATTTCAGTGTTGTCCCCAAGGCTTGATGGAGACCGGACCAAAAAGCGGAGGTAAACAAAGAACCTCGGTCGGAAGTGATAGTTCAGGGTACTCCGTGCAGACTGACTATTCTGGACACATACAGCTGTGCAAGTTCATCTGCTCTGTATCTGGTACTGATTGGAATGAAATGAGCAACCTTGGTTAAGGTGTCTATTATAACCCAGATTGCATCCTTGCCTCGCTGAGTCCTAGGCAATCCTGTGATGAAATCCATGCAAACGTCATCCCATTTCCACTGTGAGACTGGCAGCGGTTGGAGAAGTCCGGCTGGCTTCTGATGATCTGCTTTCACCTTGTTTCATATGTCGCAATAGGTTACAAAATAGGCAATGTCTTTCTTCATTCCATCCCACCAGAATATTTGTCTGAGATCCTCATACATTTTTGTACCTCTAGTGTGAATGGAATATGCGGATTCATGGGCTTCTGACAGGATTTTCTTCTTCAAGTCTGGTTGATTTGGCACACAAATACGTCCACGGAATCGGAGGGTACCGAATTCGTCCTTGGAAAAGTCAGAGGCCTGCTTTGCCATCTGGCCCTTGGCACGTTTTTGTAGATTGGTGTCAGCTGGCTGGGCCTTGCGGATCTCCATCTCAAGTGTGGGGGTAACTTCCAAAATATTAACGAGGCCAGCATCTACGATGACCAGGTTGAGCTGAGCGATCTCCTCTTGAAGTTCGGTAGGCAATGATTTTAACATGACATTTAAGCCGACGGGCTTTCGACTGAGTGCATCGGCAACGACGTTGGCCTTGCCTGGATGGTAATTTATTCCAAGGTCATAATCCTTGACCAACTCTAACCATCTTCGCTGACGGAGATTTAAATCTGGCTGAGTGAAGATGTACTTGAGGCTTTTGTGGTCGGTAAAAATTTGGCACCTTTTTCCAATGAGGTAGTGTCTCCAAATTTTTAATGCATGAACCACTGCAGCCAATTCCAAATCATGAGTAGGATAATTTACCTCATGGGGTCGTAGCTGTCGCGATGCATATGCTACTACCTTGTTGTCTTGCATCAATACACAACCAATACCTTGTCTGGAGGCATCGCAGTACACATCAAAACTGCGATAAATGTCTGGAAGAGTCAATACAGGTGCGGTTGTCACACGTTTCTTCAGCTCATTAAAACTCTTCTCACAATCCTCTATCCACTTGAACTTTGTATCCTTTTTTAGCAACTCCATCATGGGTTTAGCAATTTTGGAAAACCCTTCAATAAAACGACGGTAGTATCCAGCTAATCCGAGGAAACTCCGGATCTGTGTCACGGTCGTTGGCGGTACCCAATCGAGCACATCCTTTACTTTGCTCGAGTCCACGGCTATACCTTCGGCGGATAGTACATGTCCGAGAAACCCACCTTTCTTGAGCCAAAATTCACACTTACCGAACTTGGCGTATAGCTGATGGTCGCGGAGCTGTTGTAGTACTGCTCGGAGGTGATCCTTGTGTTCTTCTTCACCCTTGGAGTAAATGAGGATGTCATCGATGAAGACTACCACGAATTTGTCGAGGAAGTCCATAAATACTTTGTTCATCATATGCATGAAGAAAGTAGGGGCATTGGTGAGGCCAAAGGACATCACGGTATATTCGTAAACCGTACCGAGTAGTGAATGCGGTCTTAGGAATATCTTCCTTTTTAATTTTGAGCTGATGATATCCGGTCCGTAAATCAATTTTAGAGAATACCTTAGCCCCACTGAGCTGATCAAATAGATCATCAATCCTTGGCAGCGGGTATTTATTTTTGATGGTGACCTCATTCAGTTGGTGGTAATCTATGCACATACGGAGGCTACCATCCTTTTTGCCCACGAAAATTGCAGGTGATCCCCACGGTGAAGAGCTGGGACGGATATAATCTTTCTGGAGTAATTCATCAAGTTGTTTATTTAGCTCCACTAATTCTGACGAGGGCATCCGGTAATACTTCTTGTATAATAGTGCGGTTCCGGGCACAAGATCTATGGCAAACTCCAGTTCCGAATCTGGTGGCATGCCTGGCAGTTCTTCTGGAAACACATCAGGGTACTCACTGACCACAGGAATAAATTCCAATTCAACCACAACGGTGCACACTAATTTTGGCTTCGGTATATTCTTGCGAGCGTAGAAGTTGGTAAGTTGCCCATTCAGACCGGTCAAAGTGACTTCTCGGGTTGCGTTGTTTATGCAAACTTGATATCGGGTCAACCAATTCATACCCAATATGATATCCAACTTTTCAGACTCAATGATTATCAAAGATGTTGGAAAGTAGACCCCGTTGATATTTATCTCCAGATCACGGCAGACCAGATTGCTCTTGATTATAGATCCCGGGGCCTGTACCAGCATATTTTTGCCCAAAATTGCGCAACGAAAATTGTGTTGGGCAGCAAAACTCCGAGAAATAAAAGAATGAGAAGCCCTAGAGTCAAATAAAATTATGGCAGGTATGTCATTAACAGAAAACATACCAATGACGACCTCTGGCTTCTCTTGGACATCATCGGCGGAGATATGATGCACGTGCCCGGTGAAGTTTTGCTGGTTTGGCCGCGACTCCATAAAGTTGACTTGGGGCCTGCTTAGGGCATTCATCTTGTTGTTCTTGGGGCACTGCTTGGCATAATGTCCGTGCTACCCGCAAATGAAACAAGAATTATTGCACTGACGCTCCTCATGCATTGGATTGGCCACAACATTCTTGACTTGAGTGGTGGTCTTGTTAACATTATGTTGCCAATTTGGCCTGTATTCCACCTGAGTCTGCTACCAGGTACAAGCCTTTTGCACAGGTGGCCCATCCTTCTTTGGCTCAAACTTGCGCTTGTTGTCATTAGCAGGCCTATTATCAGATATAAGCTTGTGCTCCCATTCAGCAATGAACGCCTTGTCCACTAGAGTTTGGAAATCTGTGAAATCAAACATACTGAGAGCACACCGAAGTTGCGGATTTAAACCTCCAAGAAATCTGTCAAGCTTCGTTTCTTCGGTGGCCACGTCATACAGAGAGTAATGGGCCAAATGATTGATTTTTTGCAGATATTCAGCCACAGACTGATTTCCTTGGACGAGCATGATAAATTCACACTACTTGGCCTTCATAACTCCAGTAGGGATATGATATTTACAGAACTTATCCTTAAATTTTCCCAGGTGATTTCCTCATCAATCGGCCACACGGCCTCTGTATTTTCCCACCATATGGCAGCTGCGCCTTCAAGGTAATGAGTTGCAAATGGAACTTTATCATTTCCTTCAGTAGCGGCAATCTCAAGCTTTTTCTCCATTATGCGCAACCAATCGTCTACAATCTGACTAAAACTGGGTGGATTGGTTCTCTGAAAATCTGACAGCTTTGAGTGATGACCATTTTGATTTCCATTTTGTCCAACCATAGCTTGAACACTTCTCAATATTTCAATCAGATCATTGTTCCTTTTCTCTTCAAACATACGCAGAATTTGCTCAGTGGAAGGAGGATCAGGCGGTGGAGGTGGTGGTTGAACGTACTGCTCGGTTGAATGTCCTGCCTGTCGTGCGGAACGACGAGCAGGAGTTCCCTCATGAACGTTGCTACTTCTGCCTCCCCGCGTTATCCTGTTGTGAATTTTTCCCAAGACAACACAATCCAGATGAGAATACCCAAAAATAAAATTGGGGAAAAGCTAGCGACAAATCCTGGAAGAAAGCAGACGAGCGAAAGATACGGAGAATAAAGTCTCAACATAATTATACATAGACTCATACATGAAAAGTAAACAACATGACTGGTTCACTACTCCCATACATGCAACAAAACATCATGACTCGTACGACTACATCCATACATCATCCAGACAACTACGAATAATCAAAGATACTACAGCTCTGCTGGTGCTGTGGCGTCCTCCCCTGAAGCGGTCTCGGATCCCGAACTGACGTGGTTAACGGAAACCTTCGGGTTAAAGGTAACACGATGGCGCTGCCTCGAGGGCTCTCCCTCAGGGGCAGGGGTAGGATGAAGCATCGGGGCTACAGGTGTAGTGAGAAGTGAGACCCACTCGGCAGGAGTACTGAGAGGGTTCGCGGCCGAGACGCCCGTGCTACTCAGGGGAGTAACCGGCGAAATAGGGGTGCTAGAACTGACTGGGACATAAGGGGTAAATCCCAGTGAAGACAGAGTAGTGGCAGATCAAGAAGTGACCAAAGTAGTGGCTAAAGTTGTACGAGTACGAGTCAGCTCTCGAGCCAGCTCGTGGATCATGAGATAGCTAGCAGTGACATAACGAGCAAGGTGGCTAGCAACACTATCAGACTCTAGATCAATGAGAGGGAAATGGACACGGCCATTGTCATGTAGAGATGGGTAGTAGTAGAAACCTGGGTGGTTCTGCATTCGTACCTCGTTGTAGCGAAGCTCGACAAGGACCTCGAATGCAGCAAACTAGACAGCCTGAGAAGCGGTGGAGGCATAAACGCTCCGAGAAGTGCGAGTGTAAGAGCTGGAATCGGAACTAGTGCGCAGAGTGACCACTGCGTGATACTCATACACTGAATCAGCTAGATGCTCCCGGTACACGTGATAGACTGGGTCGTCTCCGAGAGGGTACAACCGACACCACACGTTGCTAAGGAGGTGCGTTGACATGTACGACATCAGCTGCAACTGGCACGGATACGGCACTGGAGCCATCTACACCCACAACCATTAGCAGGTTAGCAAAAATATATATAAACCGAATGCATGCAACGCAACAATCAGCACAAATTACTACTGGCACTCAACTTAAACTCGTATCTAGCATCCAGTTAACGCGTCGTAGTCTAGCGTGGCCTACAGTCAGCGCGGCTCTGATACCAAGTGTTGTGGCACCCCGGCTCAGAGCGACCGGTTTACCATGCATTGCCAGCCCAAAGACCATGTCTTCTGGCAAGACATAACATCTTGGTACAGAAAAACAACCACTTTATTGATGCTAGCGGAACAGAGTGTACATCACAACAGCTGTTGAGGCCAAGCGGGACACTCGGTGCGGCTGAACTATATGTAAATTATTTAGTGAACATAAAGGGGCCTCAACCCGAACAACTACGTGGCAGCGGAATAACATCGTGGCGGAAGCTCCATATCACAGGGACACCAATGTGGACACGATCTAGACTTGGACATCGCTCTTCTCCAACGGTACTTTCCTAAAATCTGGCATAACACGCCAGGTCAGTACATTGAATGTACTTGCAAGCTCACAACCGGCATAATCATAATGACAAACAATATCATGATATTTAACCAATTATTTTAAAATGCAACACTATATGTCAACATGTTGTGATCATGCTCGGACGTCCCTCGGGACAGCTTACCAACCGTGATCATCTCTGGATCACAAACACACCACCAAAGTGGTCTTTCTCAAGAACAACTCATGATCCTTACGAAGATCACAACCACGACCATCATTTGGTCCCAAATTCCTCGATGGCCTTTCTGCCATCCATCAACAATGCAAAGTTCATAGCTTAGTGTGCAATTTTTATTAAACGTTGACTCATGGTGGGACCTACTACGAGGTGTCCGTGACCGTGGACTCGGCTATCGATAGATTATACACTCTGCAGAGGTAGCACACTGTACCCACACCACGGAACCCATGGCCTCGCACTCCCATTCGGGTGGACCAACGGCATTCTGACAAAACCCTTCCATTGCCACAGCACTCTCCCAGCCACTCCGACCCAAATCCCCAACGGGCGGGTCCTGGGTGGCCCCGTGTCTACCAAAGACACCCCGACCACCGTCGTGGTCAAAACACTCCCACTCGGGGACTTGGTACCATAATCTCATTAACGAGCACACAAGATTATGCCTGCTTACTGGGCCAAGGTAAGCACGACATAACCTTCCCTAGATGGAGGCACTGACCAGAGGCCGTGTCAATGGACCGAATCAAGGCCTTCCCACAAAGGCAAATGTGGTTTCACTAGAAACAGACTCGATTCAGTGGCACCATCACCCAGTCAATGGTATATTCAAGTTGAGTTATATTCAGGTTCAACTTTAAACTAAAAATGACCGGTGTCATAGCATGCCATGAAATGCAAAACAACACATGCATCATAAAATGATAAAAACGACCGATGTCATCCCTATACATACCAAGCATAAACCTCAACAACTCAAATTACTCTACTTGCTCAAAATGACTCACAACTTAACCAAAATATTTTGCAACAAGTTTTATTAATTTCTTACGCAAGAAAGTAACTCTGATAAATTTCTCCTATGCTTGACAAAAAGATTTCACTATCAACAACTCTTAATTTCTTTATCACTAACTTGGGTTCAAACATTCTGTAAGACATGTAATATGATTAAACAAGTATTTAACAGAACATTTTCTAACAAATTTTTATCAATCTATGAAGGCAAAAACATATCTTTAAATAATTGCTAACATGCATAACAAAATTATTTCTAACATCACCTCAAATAAATCTTACCTTACTTTATCCACTAAACTAGTTTCAATCATTCTGTAAATCAAGCATAACAACTAACCAATATTTAACAGAATATAAATAATTCAATAATTATTTAATTGCATGGATTAATCATTTCATTCAAGTAATAAAATCACAAATATTGAAATGGCATCATGAAAATGTTGATGTGGCCTTCCTTAGTGCAGATCAGGTTCACAAGCCTCCTGGTGATCCTCAAGACAAGCCTCACCTTCTGAAAATAATTTTAAATACAAAAAGGAAATGTCAAGAACACTTCTGAAAATCACCAGAAATTCTAAATAGCTCAGAAAAATCTCATCTTTGGTGAGCTGCTAGATTTCAAATCAAAGAACACAATGCAAAAAGAATCAATTCATTTGGACTAATGGTTGAAGAGTTATAACTGTTTGAAGTGTTCTGTAAATTAAAATGAATTTGAATAAAAGAAATAAACTGGGGGGTGACGTCGAAAGCGTAAAGCCAGGGGCGCCACCACTCGTACCGTTTCGCGCACATACAGAGTGGCTGACTAGCGGGCCCCACTAGTCAGGTGGGGGAAAAGGGAGAAGGAAACAGAGAAGGCCGCGGCTTCGCGGGAGCTCTCGCCAGCGACGAGGGCTCCTTGGCCCAAACGAGAAGGAGGGATGGCAAGAGGGGGTTGAGGCGCACCTGCCCGTACCCGTAGCGTAGCTAGGGGCGGTCGGACGGCGTCGGAATCAACCTCGCAAGCAGAGGCAGAACGTGGAGGTCGTCGGAGTTGAGGAAGACGGCGAGCAGAGGCCACTCCAGGGGCGCCAAGCGGGCGAGACGGCCTCACCGAAGAGAGGCGGAGGCCCTGGAGGGGTCGCCCAGGCCTGGGAGCGGCTGGAGCTACTGCGGTGACCAGAGGGGATCACGGGCGAGCTCGAGCTCGGGGACGGCGGTCCGAGGCCTGCCCGTCCGGGCTCCGGCTTCCTACTCGATCGTGGGGTGTGTGTGAGTGCTGGATGGTGCTCGAGGAGGCTGGGGGCTCTATTTATAGGCGAGCGGCGAGGGTGCTTCGGGCTCCGCCGGTGGACACCCGTCCACAGCGCCCGGAGACGAGCGGCGTTAGTGAGAGGGAGAGAAGGCGACGGAGGTCACGCGGCCACTGTGGGCGGGCGGAGACGACCACAGGATCAAGAGGATGGCGACGAGCACAGTGCGCTCCGCACTATTGGGCTGGCCGGACCTTGCCCGTGCTCGCTGCGGCGAGCTCCGGCGTCGGCGAGCGCCAGGGAGGAGGTAAGGGCGTCGAGACGGTGATGGTGGCGACATTTAGCATGGTTGGGCAGGCGGGGGAAGCGAGCATGCGCGAACAGAGCGTTCGGCGTCACCTAGAGCACGTCGACACGCATGCCTGGCATCATGGACACGCGTGGTCACCGCACGAACTCTCTCCTCAGACAAGCCTTCGTCCAAAAATCATGCCTGGCATGTTGTTCGTGCTGGTTTTGAAGTTTACCACGGTTTGGTTTGGATCCAGGTGCAGTAGAGAAGATTTTACAAGCCAGGTAAGTTTCTGGTCAGTAACTTTGTGATGTTACTATGGTCAAATGGCTGGGAGTTTGAAGCTGTGCTTTGGAGGCTAGTTATAAGTTACTAAGGTAAAGATGCACAAGAAAGTTCAGGTCAAATGGAGCAAGTAAAATGGTAGTTGCTGTAGAAACCACCATTTCTGTCCAGAACAGAAAAGATTTTCTGTAGCAAAAATATTCCAAAAAGTGATGAAATATTTTTTCTCAGGAAGGTGCACTAGGGTGCACAGAATATTTGTGAATTATCTCAGATTTTTCTCAGCCATAAAAATTGGGGTTGCTTTGAAGCAAACAGATCTGGCTTAGGGTTTTTGAAAGAAAATGAATATTTTTCATTTAAGAAAAATATTCCAAAGATTATTTTTGGGTGGGTCAGAAGTGAAATGATGATTCAGGAGGGAAGTGAAGCACTTGGGTGAAAGCCATGGATGCCCAAGTGTTTAAGTCCATATGAAAAGATTCAAAAACTCCAAGTTTCAAAAAAATTCAAAATGAAAAATCAAGCAAATAAGAAAGGGAAAAACCTAGGCTGTCACAGCCCCCCCCCCTTTCCTTCCCTCTCTCTCCCCCTTCCTTCCTCTCATACTCCAACTATGGAAGGGAATCCTACTCCCATCGGGAGTAGGACTCCCCCTTGGGTGCGCCATGAGAGGGCCGGCCCTCCCCTCCTCCACTCCTTTGTATACGGGGGAGGGGGCACCCCATAGACACACAAGTTGATTGTTTAGCCGTGTGCGGTGCCCCTCCACAGATTTCCACCTCGGTCATATCGTTGTAGAGCTTAGGTGAAGCCCTACGTCGGTAACTTCATCATAACCGTCATCACACCATCGTGCTGACGAAACTCTCCCTCGACCTCAACTGGATCTAGAGTTCGTGGGACGTCACTGAGCTGAATGTGTGCACATCGCGGAGGTGTTGTACCTTCGGTGCTAGGATCGGTCGGCTCTTAAAGATGTACGACTACATCAACCACGTTGGCATCGTCTCGTACAACAATTTATATAATCACGTCTTGACCATATCACATCACAACATGCCCTGCAAAAACAAATTAGAAGTCCTCTACTTTGGTGTTGCAAGTTTTACGTGGCTACTATGGGCTTCTAGCAAGAACCATTCTTACCAACGCATCAAAAACCACAACGTAGTACAGTGATTGCTTTTTGATGTTCAGAAAGAACCCTGTTCATTCAAACCGATTCAACTAAAGTTGGAGAAATAGACCTCCACTAGCCACCTATGTGCGAAGCATGTCGGTAGAACCAGTCTCGCGTAAGCGTATGCGTAATCTCAGTCTGAGCCGCTTCATCCAACAATACCGCTGAATCAAGAATCAACTTGTGATGGCAAGCAATATGTATATACTCACGCACACAACTCTTTCGTGTTCTACTCATGCATATAACATCTACGCATAGACCTGGCTCGGATGCCACTGTTGGGTAACGCAGTAATTTCAAAAAAAAAAATTCCTACGCACACGCAAGATCCATCTAGGTGATGCATAGCAACTAGATGGGAGAGTGTTGTCCACGTACCCTCATAGACCATAAGCGGAAGATTTATCATGTTTTGTAACACTATTATCGGTAACTGGCAGGAGCCATATGGTTGTCACTTTATTGTATGAATTGCAATCGCCATGTAATTGCTTTACTTTATCACTAAGCGGTAGCGATAGTCATAGAAGCAAAAGTTGGCAAGACGACAATGATGCTTCAATGGAGATCAAGGTTTCAAGCCGGTGACGATGGTGATCATGATGGTGCTTTGGAGATGGAGATCAAAGGCACAAGATGATGATGGCCATATCATAACACTTATATTTGATTGCATGTGATGTTTATCCTTTATGCATCTTATTTTTCTTAGTTCGGCGGTAGCATTATAAGATGATCTCTCAATAAATTTCAAGGTACAAGTGTTCTCCCTGAGTATGGACCATTGCTATAGTTCGTCGTGCCGAGACACCATGTGTTGATCGGTGTGATAAGATCTATGTTCACATACAACGGGTGCAAGCCAGTTTTGCACACGCAGAATACTTGGGTTAAACTTGACGAGCCTAGCACATGCAGGTATGGCCTCGGAACACTAAGACCGAAAGGTCGAGCGTGAATCATATAGTATATATGATCAACACAGTGATGTTCACCATTGAAAACTACTCCATCTCACGTGATGATCGGACATGGTTTAGTTGATATGGATCACGTGATCACTTAGATGATTAGAGGGATGTCTATCTAAGTGGGAGTTCTTAAGTAATATGATTAATTGAACTTTAATTTATCATGAACTTAGTACCTGATAGTATTTTGCATGTCTATGTTGTTGTAGATAGATGGCCCGTGCTGTTGTTCCGTTGAATTTTAATGCGTTCCTAGAGAAAGCTAAGTTGAAAGATGATGGTAGAAACTACACAGACTAGGTCCGTAACTTGAGGATTATCCTCATTGCTGCACAGAAGAATTACGTCTTGGAAGCACCGATGGGAGACAAGCCTGCTGGAGATGCTGCTGACAACATTAAGAACGTCTGGCAGAGCAAAGCAGATGACTACTCGATAGTTTAGTGTGCCATGCTTTATGGCTTAGAACCGGGACTTCAACGACATTTTGAATGTCATGGAGCATATGAGATGTTCCAGGAGTTGAAGTTAATATTTCAAGCAAATGCCCGGATTGAGAGATATGAAGTCTCCAATAAGTTCTATAGCTGCAAAGTGGAGGAGAATAGTTTTGTCAGTGAACATATACTCAGAATGTCTGGGTACCACAACCACTTGACTTAGCTGGGAGTTAATCTTCCTGATGATAGTGTCATTGACAGAGTTCTTCAATCACTGCCACCAAGCTACAAGAGCTTCATGGTGAACTATAATATGCAAGGGATGGATAAGACAATTCCCGAGCTCTTCGCAATGCTAAAGGCTGCGGAGGTAGAAATCAAGAAGGAGCATCAAGTGTAGATGGTCAACAAGACCACCAGTTACAAGAAGAAGGGCAAAGCGAAGAAGGGGAGCTTCAAGAAGAATAGCAAGAAAGTTGCTGCTCAAGTGAAGAAGCCCAAGTCTAGACCTAATATAAGCCTGAGACTGAGTGCTTCTACTGCAAAGGGACTGGTCACTAGAAGCGGAACTGCCCCAAGTATTTGGCGGATAAGAAGGATGGCAAAGTGAAAGGTATATTTGATATACATGTTATTGATGTGTACCTTACTAATGCTCGCAGTAGCGCCTGTGTATTTGATACTGGTTCTGTTCATAATATTTTCAACTTGAAACAGGGGCTACGCATTAAGCGAAGATTGGCTAAGGATGAGGTGACAATGCGCGTGGGAAATGGTTCCAAAGTCGATGTGATCGCCGTCGGCACGCTCCCTCTACATCTACCTTCGGGATTAGTATTAGACCTGAATAATTATTATTTGGTGCCAGCGTTAAGCATGAACATTATATCTAGATCTTGTATGATGCGAGATGGTTATTCATTTAAATCAGAGAATGATGGTTGTTCTATTTATATGAGTAATATCTTTTATGGTCATGCACCCTTGATGAGTGGTCTATTTTTACTAAATCTTGATAGTAGTGATACACATATTCATAGTATTGAAGCCAAAAGATATAAGTTTAATAACGATAGTGCAACTTATTTGTGGCACTGCCGTTTAGGTCATAATGGTGTAAAGCGCATGAAGAAACTCCATGCAGATGGACTTTTGGAATCACTTGATGCTTGCGAACCATGCCTCATGGGCAAGATGACTAAGACTCCGTTCTCCGGAACAATGGAACAAGCAACAGACTTATTGGAAATAATACATACTGATGTATGTGGTCCGATGAGTGTTGATGCTCGTGGCAGGTATCGTTATTTTTTGACCTTCACTGATGATTTGAGCAGATATGGGTATATCTACTTGATGAAACATAAGTCTGAAACATTTGAAAAGTTCAAAGAATTTCAGAGTGAAGTGGAAAATCATCGTAACAAGAAAATTAAGTTTCTATGATATGATCGTGGAGGTGAATATTTGAGTTATGAGTTTGGTCTTCATTTGAAACAATGCACAATAGTTTCGCAACTCACGCCACCTGGAACACCACGATGTAATGGTGTGTCCAAACATCGTAACCGCACTTAATTAGATATGATGCGATCTATGATGTCTCTTACTGATTTACCACTATTATTTTGGGGTTATGCTTTAGAGACGGCTGCATTCACATTAAATATGGCACCATCGAAATCCGTTGAGACGACACCTTATGAACTGTGGTTTGGCAAGAAACCCAAGTTGTTGTTTCTTAAAGTTTGGGGCTGTGATGCTTATGTGAAAAAGTTTCAACCTGATAAGCTCGAACCCAAATAGGAGAAATGTGTCTTCATAGGATACCCAAAGGAGACTATTGGGTACACCTCTATCACAGATCCGAAGGCAAGATATTCGTTGCTAAGAATGGATCCTTTCTAGAGAAGGAGTTTCTCTCGAGAGAAGTGAGTGGGAGGAAAGTAGAACTTGATGAGGTAATTGTACCTGCTCCCTTATTGGAAAGTAGTTCATCACAGAAATCAGTTGTAGTGATTCCTACACCAGTAAGTGAGGAAGCTAATGATGATGATCATGAAACTTCTGATCAAGTTACTACCACACCTCGTAGGTCAACCAGACTAAGATCCGCACCAGAGTAGTACAGTAATCTTGTTCTGGAGGTCATGTTACTTGACCATGATGAACCTACGAACTATGAGGAAGCGATGATGAGCCCAGATTCCGCAAAATGGCTTGAGGTCATGAAATCTGAGATGGGATCCATGTATGAGAACAAAGTGTGGACTTTGGTTGACTTGCCCGATTATCGGCGAGCCATAGAGAATAAATGGATCTTCAAGAAGAAGACTGACGCTGACGCTAATATTACTATCTACAAAGCTCGACTTATTGCGAAAGGTTTTCGACAAGTTCAAGGAGTTTACTACGATGAGATGATGTCTACTACACAACCTTCTTCTTGTAGACGTTCTTGGGCCTCCAAGTGCAGAGGTTTGTAGGACAGTAGCAAATTTCCCTCAAGTGGATGACCTAAGGTTTATCAATCCGTAGGAGGCGTAGGATGAAGATGGTCTCTCTCAAGCAACCCTGCAACCAAATAACAAAGAGTCTCTTGTGTCCCCAACACACCCAATACAATGGTACATTGTATAGGTGCACTAGTTCGGCGAAGAGATGGTGATACAAGTGGTATATGGATAGTAGATAAAGGTTTTTGTAATCTGAAAATATAAAAACAGCAAGGTAACTAAAGATAAAAGTGAGCACAAACGGTATTGCAATGCGTTGAAACAAGGCCTAGGGTTCATACTTTCGCTAGTGCAAGTTCCCTCAACAATACTAACATAATTGGATCACATAACTATCCCTCAACATGCAACAAAGAGTCACTCCAAAGTCACTAATAGCGGAGAACGAGCGAAGAGATTATGGTAGGGTATGAAACCACCTCAAAGTTATTATTTCCAATCAATCCGTTGGGCTATTCCTATAAGTGTCACAAACAACCCTAGAGTTCGTACTAGAATAACACCTTAAGACACAGATCAACCAAAACCCTAATGTCACCTAGATACTCCAATGTCACCTCAAGTATATGTGGGTATGATTATACGATATGCGTCACACAATCTCAGATTCATCTATATATTCAACCAACACATAGGACCTCAAAGAGTGCCCCAAAGTTTCTACCGGAGAATCACGACGAAAACGTGTGCCAACCCCTATGCATAGGTTCATGGGTGGAACCCACAAGTTGATCACCAAAATATACATCAAGTGAATCACGTGGTATCCCATTGTCACCACAGATACGCACGGCAAGACATACATCAAGTGTTCTCAAATCTTCAAAGACTCAATCCGAGAAGATAACTTCAAAGGGGAAACTTAATTAATTACAAGAGAGTAGAGGGGGAGGAGAAACATAAGATCCAACTATAATAGCAAAGCTCGCGATACATCAAGATCATTTCACCTCAAGAACACGGGAGAGAGAGATCAAACACATAGCTACTGGTACATACCCTCAGCCCCGAGGGAGAACTACTCCCTCCTCGTCATGGAGAGCACCGGGATGATGAAGATGGCCACCGGAGAGGGATTTCCCCCTCCGGTAGGGTGCCGGAATGGGTCTAGATTGGTTTTCGGTGGCTACGGAGGCTTCTAGCGGCGGAACTCCTGATCTATTGTGCTCCTCGATGTTTTTAGGGTATATGAGATATATAGGCGGAAGAAGTACATCAGGGGGGCCACGAGGGGCCCAGGGGGGGTGGGCGCGCCCCCTACCTCGTGGCCTCCTTGAAGCTTCCCTTACGTGCACTTCAAGTCTTCTGGGCTTCTTTCCTTCCAAAAATGAGTTCCGTGAAGTTTCATGTCAATTGGACTCCGTTTGATTTTCCTTTTCTTCGAAACCCTAAAACAAGGTAAAAACAGAAACTAGTACTAGGCTCTGGGTTAATAGGTTAGTCCCAAAAATGATATAAATGTGTATAATAAAGCCCATAAACATCCAAAATAGTAGATACTATAGCATGGAGCAATCAAAAATTATAGATACGTTGGAGAGGTATCAACATCCCCAAGCTTAATTCCTGCTCGTCCTCGAGTAGGTAAATGATAAAAACAGAATTTTTGATGCGGAGTGCTACTTGGCATAATTTTAATGTAATTCTTCTTAATTGTGGCATGAATATTCAGATCCATAAGATTCAAGATAAAAGTTCATATTGACATAGAAACAATAATACTTCAAGCATACTAACTAAGCAATTATGTCTTCTCAAAATAACATGGCCAAAGAAAGTTCATCCCTACAAAATCATATAGTTTAGTCATGCTCCATTTTCGTCACACAAGAATGCTCTCATCATGCACAACCCCGATGACAAACCAAGCAATTGTTTCATACTTTAGTAATCTCAAACCTATAAACTTTCACGCAATATATGAGCGCGAGCCATGGACATAGCACTATGGGTGGAATAGAATATGATGATGGGGGTTATGTGGAGAAGACAAAAAAGGAGAAAGTCTCACATCAACGAGGCTAATCAATGGGCTATGGAGATGCCCATCAATTGATGTCGATGCAAGGAGTAGGGATTGCCATGCAACGGATGCACTAGAGCTATAAATGTATGAAAGCTCAACAAAAGAAACTAAGTGGGTGTGCATCCAACTTGCTTGCTCACGAAGACCTAGGGCACTTGAGGAGGCCCATTGTTGGAATATACAATTCAAGTTCTATAATGAAAACTTCCCACTAGTATATGAAAGTGACAAAACAAGAGACTCTCTATCGTGAAGATCATGGTAGTACTTTGAAGCACTAGTGTGGCAAAGGATAGTAGCATTGTCCCTTCTCTCTTTTTCTCTCATTTTCATATTTTTCATGTTTTGGGCCTTATCTTTTTTATGGCCTTTCTCCTTTTTTTGGGCCTCCTCTTTTTTTCCCTTTTTTTATTCCTCACTTGGGACAATGCTCTAGAAAATGATGATCATCACACATCTATTTATTTACAACTCAATGATTACAACTCGATACTAGAACAAGATATGACTCTATATGAATGCCTCCGGCGGTGTACCGGGATTGAGATGATGCATGAGTGACATGTATGAAAGAATTATGGGAGTTATATTTGCCACAAATACGATGTCAACTACATGATCATGCAAAGCAATATGACAATGATGATGTGTCTCATAATAAACGGAATGGTGGAAAGTTGCATGGCAATATATCTCGGAATGGCTATGGAAATGCCATAATAGGTAGGTATGGTGGCTGTTTTGAGGAAGATATAAGGAGGTTTATGTGTGATAGAGCGTAACATATCACGGGGTTTGGATGCATCGGCGAAGTTTGCACCAACTCTCAATGTGAGAAAGGGCAATGCATGGTACCGAAGAGGCTAGCAAGGATGGAAGGGTGAGAGTGCGTATAATCCATGGACTCAACATTAGTCATAAAGAACTCACATACTTATTTAAAAAATCTACAAGTCATCAAAAACCTCGGCACTACGCGCATGCTCCTAGGGGGGTAGATTGGTAGGAAAAGACCATCGCTCGTCCCCGACCGCCACTCATAAGGAAGACAATCAAATAACACCTCATGTTTCAAATTTGTTACATAATGTTTACCATACGTGCATGCTATGGGACTTGCAAACTTCAACACAAGCACTTCTCAAATTCACAACTACTCAACTAGCACGACTTTGATATTATTACCTCCATATCCCAAAACAATCATGAAACATCAAACTTCTCTTAGTATTCTACACACTCATAAGAAAGTTTTTACTAATCTTGAATACCTAGCATATTAGGATTTTAAGAAAATTACCATGCTATTTAGGACTCTCAAAATAATATAAGTGAAGCATGAGAGTTCATCTATTTCTACAATATAAAACCACCACCTTGCTCTAAAGGATATAAGTGAAGCTCTAGAGCAAATGACAAACTACTCCGAAAGATATAAGTGAAGATCAATGAGTAGTCGAATAATTATGCAACTATGTGAAGACTCTCTAACATTTAATAATTTCAGATCTTTGTATTTTATTCAAGCATCAAGCAAAACAAAATGAATTAAAATGACGCTCCAAGCAAAACACATATCATGTGGCGAATAAAAATATAGATCCAAGTAAAGTTACCGATGAACCAAGACGAAAGAAGGGATGCCTTCCGGGGCATCCCCAAGCTTAGGCTTTTGGTTGTCCTTGAATATTACCTTGGGGTGCCTTTGGCATCCCCAAGCTTATGCTCTTGCCACTCCTTATTCCATAGTCCATCGAATCTTTACCAAAACTTGAAAACTTCACAACACAAAACTTAAAGTAGAAAACTCGTGAGCTCCGTTAGCAAAAGAAAAAAAAACACCACTTCAAGGTACTGTAATTAAATCATTATTTATTTATATTGGTGTTAAACCTACTGTATTCCAACTTCTCTATGGTTTATAAACTCTTTTACTAGCCATAGATTCATTAAAATAAGCACACACGAAAAACAGAATCTGTCAAAAACAGAACAGTCTGTAGTAATCTGTAACTAACGCAAACTTCTGGAACCCACTGGTGCATACCCTCAGCCCCGAGGGAGAACTACTCCCTCCTCGTCATGGAGAGCACCGAGATGATGAAGATGGACACCGGAGAGGGATTTCCCCCTCCGGCAGGGTACCGGAACGGGTCTAGATTGGTTTTCGGTGGCCACGGAGGCTTCTGGCGGCGGAACTCCCGATCTATTGTGCTCCTCGATGTTTTTAGGGTATATGGAGATATATAGGCGGAAGAAGTACGTCAGGGGGGCGATGAGGGGGCCACGAGGGTGGAGAGCACGCCCAGGGGGTGGGCGCGCCCCCCTACCTCGTGGCCTCCTCGAAGCTTCCCTTACGTGCACTTCAAGTCCTCTGGGCTTCTTTCCTTCCAAAAATGAGTTCCGTGAAGTTTCAGGTTAATTGGACTCCATTTGATTTTCCTTTTCTTCGAAACCCTAAAACAAGGTTAAAATAGAAACTGGCATTGGGCTCTGGGTTAATATGTTAGTCCCAAAAATGATATAAAAGTGTATAATAAAGCCCATAAACATCCAAAACAGTAGATAATATAGCACGGAGCAATCAAAAATTGTAGATACGTTGGAGACGTATCATAAGATCTTCTCACCCGTAGCGATGCTTAAGTCCGTCCGAATCATGTTAGCAATTGTCGCGTTTTATGATTATGAAATTTGGCAAATGGATGTCAAAACTGCATTCCTTAATGGATATCTTAAAGAAGACTTGTGTATGATGCAACCAGAAGGTTTTGTCAATCCAAAAGGTGCTAACAAAGTGTGCAAGCTCCAGCGATCCATTTATGGACTGGTGCAAGCCTCTCGGAGTTGGAATATACGTTTTGATAGTGTGATCAAAGCATATGGTTTTATACCAACTTTTGGAGAAGCCTATATTTACAAGAAAGTGAATGGGAGCTCTGTAGCACTTCTGATGTTATATGTAGATGACATATTGTTGATCGGAAATCATACTGAATTTCTGAATAGCATAAAAGGATACTTGAATAAGAATTTTTCAATGAAAGACCTCGTTGAAGCTGCTTCTATATTGGGCATCAAGATCTAGAGATAGATCAAGACGCTTAATTGGACTTTCACAAAGCACATACCTTGATAAAGTTTTGAAGAAGTTCAAAATGGATCAAGCAAAGAAAGGGTTCTTGCCAGTGTTACAAGGTGTGAAGTTGAGTCATATTCAATGTCCGACCACTGTATAAGATAGAGAGAAAAATGAAAGTCATTCCCTATGCTTCAGCCATAGGTTCTATCATGTATGCAATGCTGTGTACCAGACCTGATGTGTGCCTTGCTATTAGTTTAGCAGGGAGGTACCAAAGTAATCCAGGAGTGGATCACTGGACAGCGGTCAAGAATATCCTGAAATACCTGAAAAGGGCTAAGGATATGTTTCTCGTTTATGGAGGTGACAAAGAGATTGTCATAAACGGTTACATCAATGCAAGCTTTGACACTGATCCGGATGACTCTAAGTCACAAACCAAATACGTATTTTTATTGAATGATGGAGCTGTCAGTTGGTGCAGTTCCAAGAAAAGCATCATGGCGGGATCTACATGTCAAGCGGAGTGCATAGCTACTTCGGAAGCAGCAAATGAAGGAGTCTGGATGAAGGACTTCATATCCGATCTAGGTGTCATACCTAGTGCATCGGGTCCAATGAAAATCTTTTGTGACAATACTGGTGCAATTTCCTTGGCAAAGGAATCCAGATTTCACAAGAGAACCAAGCACATCAAGAGACGCTCCAATTCCATCCGCGATCAAGTCAAGGAGGGAGACATAGAGATTTGCAAGATATACATATGGATCTGAATGTTGCAGACCCATTGACTAAGCCTCTCTCACGAGCAAAACAAGATCAGCACCAAGACTCCATGGGTGTTAGAATCATTACTTTGTAATCTAGATTATTGACTCTAGTGCAAGTGGGAGACTGGAGGAAATATGCCCTAGAGGCAATAATAAAGTTGTTATTTATATTTCCTTATGTCATGATAAATGTTTATTATTCATGCTAGAATTGTATTAACCGGAAACTTAGTACATGTGTGAATAGATAGACAAACTGAGTGTCACTAGTATGCCTCCACTTGACTAGCTCGTTAATCAAAGATGGTTAACTTTCCTAACCATTGACATGAGTTGTCATTTGATTAATGGGATCACATCTTTAGAGAATGATGTGATTGACTTGACCCATCCGTTAGCTTAGCACGATGATCGTTTAGTTTGTTGTTGTTGCTTTGTTCATAACTTATACATGTTCCTATGACTATGAGATTATGCAACTCCCGAATACTGGAGGAACACTTAGTGTGCTATCAAACATTACAACGTAACTGGGTGACTATAAAGATGCTCTACAGGTGTCTTCAATGGTGTTTGTTGAGTTGGCATAGATCGAGATTAGGATTCGTCACTCCGTGTATCGGAAAGGTATCTCTGGGCCCTCTCGGTAATGCACATCACTATAAGCCTTGCAAGCAATGTGACTAATGAGTTTGTTACGAGATGTTCCATTAAGGAACGAGTAAAGAGACTTGCCAGTAACGAGATTGAACTAGGTATTGAGATACCGACGATCGATTCTTGGGCAAGTAACATACCGATGAGAAAGGGAACAACGTATGTTGTTATGCGGTTTGACCAATAAAGATCTTCATAGAATATGTAGGAACCAATATGAGCATCCATTTTCCTTTATTGTTTATTGACCAGAGATGAGTCTCGGTCATGTCTATATAGTTCTCGAACCTGTAGGGTCTGCACGCTTAACGTTCGATGACGATCAGTATTATGAGTTTATGTGTTTTGATGTACCGAAGGTAGTTCAGAGTCTCGGATGTGATCACGGACATGACGAGGAGTTTTAAAATGGTCGAGACATAATGATCAATATATTGGAAGGCTATGTTTGGACATCAGAATGGTTCCGGATGAGTTTGGGCATTTACCGGATTACCGGGGGGTTACCGGAAACCCCCGGGGAGTCAATGGGCCTTATTGGGCCTTAGTGGGAGAGAGGAGGAGGCGGCCAAGGTGGAGGGCGCCCCCGCCCCCAAGCCCAACCTGAATTGGGTCCCTCCCCTTTCCTTCCCTCTCTCCCCCCTTCCTTCCTCTCCTACTCCAACTAGGGAAGGGGGAATCTTACTCCCACCGAGAGTAGGACTCCCCCCTTGGGCGCGCCATGAGAGGACCGGCCCTCCCCTCCTCCACTCCTTTATATACGGGGGAGGGGGCACCCCATAGATAGTTGATTGTTTAGCCGTGTGCGGTGCCCCCCTCCATAGATTTCCACCTCGGTCATATCTTTGTAGAGCTTAGGCGAAGCCCTGCGTCGGTAACTTCATCATCACCGTCATCACGCCATCGTGCTGACGAAACTCCCCCTCGACCTCAGCTGGATCTAGAGTTCATGGGACGTCACCGAGCTAAATGTGTGCAGATCGCGGAAGTGACGTACCTTCGGTGCTAGGATCGGTCGGATCATTAAGACGTACGACTACATCAACCACGTTGTTATAACGCTTCCGCTTACGGTCTACGAGGGTACATGGACAACACTCTCCCCTCTCGTTGCTATGCATCACCTAGATGGATCTTGCGTGTGCGTAGGAATTTTTTTGAAATTAATGTGTTACCTGATAACCCACTAGTATAGGGGATCGCAACAGTTTTCGAGGGTAGAGTATTCAACCCAAATTTATTGATTCGACACAAGGGGAGCCAAAGAATATTGTCAAGTATTAGTAGCTGAGTTGTCAATTCAAACACACCTGGAAACTTAATATCTACAGCAAAGTATTTAGTAGCAAAGTAATATGATAGTAGTGGTAACGGTAGCAAAAGGTAATGATAACAAAGTAATGTTTTTGGTATTTTGTAGTGATTGTAACAATAGCAACGGAGAAGTAAATAAGCGAGAAAAAAATAATATATGGAAAGCTCGTAGGCAATGTATCGGTGATAGAGAATTATGCCGGATGCGGTTCATCATGTAACAATCATAAACTAGGGTAACACAGAACTAGCTCCAATTCATCAATGTAATGTAGGCATGTATTCCGAATATAGTCATACGTGCTTATGGAAAAGAACTTGCATGACATCTTTTGTCCTACCCTCCCGTGGCAGCGGGGTCCTAGCGGAAACTAAGGGATATTAAGGCCTCCTTTTAATAGAGTACCGGACCAAAGCATTAACACATAGTGAATACATGAACTCCTCAAACTACGGTCATCACCGGGAGTGGTCCCGATTATTGTCACTTCGGGGTTGCCGGATCATAACACATAGTAGGTGACTATAGACATGCAAGATAGGATCAAGAACTCACATATATTCATGAAAACATAATAGGTTCAGATCTGAAATCATGGCACTCGGGCCCTAGTGACAAGCATTAAGCATAGCAAAGTCATAGCAACATCAATCTTAGAACATAGTGGATACTAGGGATCAAACCCTAACAAAACTAGCTCGATTACATGATAAATCTCATCCAACCCATCACCGTCCAGCAAGGCTACGATGGAATTACTCACGCACGGCGGTGAGCATCATGAAATTGGTGATGGAGGATGGTTGATGATGACGACGGTGACGGATTCCCCTCTCCAGAGCCCCGAACGGACTCCATATCAGCCCTCCCGAGAGGTTTTAGGGCTTGGCCGCGGCTCCGTATCGTAAAACGTGGTGAATCCTTCTCCTTGATTTTTTTTCTCCCCGAAAGTGAATATATAGAGTTGCAGTTGAGGTCCGAGGAGCTCCAGGGGGCCCACGAGGTAGGGGGCGCGCCCCCACCCTCGTGGCTAGGGTGTGGCCCCCCTGGCATTTATATTTTGCCAATATTTTTATTATTTCCAAAAATACGCTTCGTGGAGTTTCAAGTCATTCCGAGAACTTTTGTTTCTACACATAAATAACACCATGGCAATTCTGCTGAAAACAGCGTCATTCTGGGTTAGTTCCATTCAAATCATGCAAGTTAGAGTCCAAAACAAGGGCACAAGTGTTTGGAAAAGTAGATACGACTGAGACGTATCAAGTCCCCCAAGCTTAAACCTTTGCTTGTCCGCAAGCAATTCAGTTGACAAACTGAAAGTGATAAAGAAAAACATTTACAAACTCTGTTTGCTCTTGTTGTTGTAAATATGTAAAGCCAGCATTCAAGTTTTCATCAAAGATTATAAACTAACCATATTCACAATAACGCGTAGGTCTCATGTTTACTCATATCAATGGCATAATCAACTAGCGAGCAATAATAATAAATCTTTAGATGACAACACTTTCTCAAAACAATCATAATATGATATAACAAGATGGTATCTCGCTAGCCCTTTCTGAGACCACAAAACATAAATGCAGAGCACCTTTAAAGATCAAGGACTGACTAGACAATGCAATTCATGGTAAAAGAGATCCAGTCAAGTCGTACTCAATGTAAACTAACAGTAATGAATGCAAATGACAGTGGTGCTCTCCAACTGGTGCTTTTTAATAAGAGGATGATGACTCAACATGAAAGTAAATAGATAGGCCCTTCATAGAGGAAAGCAGGGATTTGTAGAGGTGACAGAGCTCGGTTTTAAAATAGAGATGAATAATATTTTGAGCAGTATACTTTCATTGTCAACATGACAACCAATAGATGGCGATATCTTCCATGCTACACACATTATAGGCGGTTCCCAAACAGAATGGTAAATTTTATACTCCCCCTCCACCAACAAGCATCAATCCATGGCTTGCTCGAAACAATGAGTGCCTCCAACTAACAAGAGTCCCAGGAGGAGTGTCGGTGTCAAAACCGGCGGATCTCGGGTAGGGGGTCCCGAACTGTGCGTCTAGGCGGATGGTAACAGGAGACAGGGGACACGATGTTTTTACCCAGGTTCGGGCCCTCTCGATGGAGGTAAAACCCTACTCCTGCTTGATTGATCTTGATGATATGAGTATTACAAGAGTTGATCTACCATGAGATCGAAGAGGCTAAACCCTAGAAGCTAGCCTATGGTACGATTGTTGTTGTCGGTCCTACGGACTAAACCTCTGGTTTATATAGACACCAGAGGGGGCTAGGGTTACACAGAGTCGGTTACAAGGAAGGAGATCTACATATCCGTATTGCCAAGCTTGCCTTCCACACCAAGGAGAGTCCCATCCGGACACGGGACGAAGTCTTCAATCTTGTATCTTCATAGTCCAACAGTCCGGCCAAAGGATATAATCCGGCTGTCCGGATACCCCCTAATCCAGGACTCCCTCAGTAGCCCCTGAACCAGGCTTCAATGACGATGAGTCCGGTGCGCAGATTGTCTTCGGCATTCCAAGACGGGTTCCTCCTCCGAATACTTCATAGAATATTTTGAACACGAGGATCATGTCCGGCTCTGCAAAACAAGTTCCACATACAACCGTAGAGAGAATAATATTTTCACAAATCTAATCTGCCGATGCATTCCGTAGTGTGACATCACACCACAGCCACGTAACCATTCGAATCGTTTTTCACAACCAACCTCAGCGCGTTTCGTGAGGCGGTTTCCTTGGCACGTCTTGTCGAAGCAGAGATCGTGTCCCCTTATTACGGGATTCCCATCAATACGGACGTGGGTAACCCAAACGGGCCATCAATTACGGCGCTTGGGGGATAAGCGAGTTTTACCAGGCTGGTGGGGGTGCATAGTTTAGTCCGCCCTTATAAAGGGATAAGGGTTTACCTTTTCCTACCCATGCCTTCTTCCTCCTGGCTCATCCATTCTCGCGCACTCGAGCTCCAGCGCCCAAGTCCACATCCTTCTCCTCAACCCTCTCCAAACATGTCCGGAGCGGGAGGTAAGTGGATGGTCTCCTCCGTTACGGAGGGAGACATCAAAAAGCTGCGCGGGGCCGGATACTTACCCGCGGATATTACGCACCGGCTGCCAGCCGCGGGGCAGATCGTCCCTACCCCGGAACCTTACGAAAGGGTGGTTTTCCTCACCCACTTCGTCCACGGACTGGGGTTTCCCCTCCATCCATTCGTCCACGGCCTTATGTTCTATTATGGGCTGGACTTCCATGATCTGGCCCCGAACTTCATCCTCAACATCTCGGCATTCATTGTCGTGTGCGAGGCTTTCCTCCGCGTCCGGCCCCACTTCGGCCTATGGCTGAAGACCTTCAATGTCAAACCGAAGGTAGTAGGCGGCCAACAAGCAGAATGTGGCGGAGCCATGGTGGGCAAAATGCCCAACGTTACATGGCTCGAGGGCTCCTACGTGGAGACCATAAAGGGGTGGCAATCGGGGTGGTTCTACATCACCGAGTCGCGTGACACCAACTGGGTGGCGGCCCCCGAGTTTCGATTCGGAATCCCCACTCGGCTTACTTCCTGGAAGGAGAAGGGCCTGTCCTGGGGCTCATTGGTGGAGCTGGACGGACTCCAGAAGTGTATCGGGAACATGATAGGCAAGAAACTCAAGCTTGTCAACATAGTCCAGGTCATGCTCTTCTGTTGGATCCTCCCGTGTCAACAACGGGCTTTCAACTTATGGGAGTTCGACCCGGCCTAGCACCAGACTCTACACGAGTTCTTCGACACGACGCATAAGGACGTCTGGAAGGTGCTGTTCAAGGGCGCCGAGGTCCCCCCTCCCCTTACCGAGGACCACGGGCTAAGCACGTCGCGCCCGTGAATCCGGTAAGTTCTGTACATCTCGTAGGGTATTTATTTTCCATAGTTTAACCATGTGCAGGATCTGAGCTCCCATGCCTTTGACAAGACTGGGTGGAGACATTGGAGCAGGTTGACTGCCCGGCCCCTCTGCCCGAAGACCCTGTAGACGCTCTCTTGACGGAGATGCGGACCCCGGCTCCTTATGAGGTGCCGGAGAAGAAGATCAAGAAGAAGGCCACGGGAACCCGAAAGAGTTCCCGGTGCCAGGTGGTATCAGACTCATCGTCCGATAACTCCGAGACGCACTCCTCCCGTGAAAATGAGGAGGAGGAAGATGAAGATTCTCCCCTCCAGCCGGGGGAGACAAGAAAAGGAAGGACGCCCCAACTGGGGAGGCCGAAGGGTCCAAGAAGGGAAGGACTCTCCTTCTGGACTGTTCCACCACCGCCGCCGACAGTGAAGATGAGTGGTTACTCAGGGCCAAGCCCCTGGCAAAGTTGTAAGTATTTGGATACCAGAGTAACTCATAGCATACTTTTGTTGCACTACTTCTCCTAACGTCGAATATGATTATGCAGTCCGCCCGAGCCCATATCGACGTATCCTCGTCGGACGGTTCCTTGGACTCGTCGGATATGAATAGTGAATCACTTCCAACCGCCTCCTCTCCTCGCCCTATGGACAATGTCGAGGTATGGTCTCAAGGGGCACCGAACCGAGGGGAGGTAGTCCTGGAGGCGCCTCAAGGTGACCTTCCAGACTCCAGGCGCAAAGGGAGCAAGACTCCCAAGGGCTCCAAGTTCGGCCCTCAGCCGAACACCGCGTCGGAACCTCCAGTGGTTCCGGACTCCGGCAGGCGGCCCCCTGCCAAGAGGGGCAAGCCGCCCGTGCCGGTGACCTCTGTCTATCCAGAGGCACCGTACAACCTGCTAGGAGCACTTCGCGGCGCTTCCATCAACGAAGAGCACCGCACTATTATGAGTGCGGTGATCAAGAATGTTCAGTCCGCCAAGAGCGGACTGACTGAAGCCTGTGCCAGCCTTCTAACAGGTTTTGAGGTAAGTATTTAAAATATAGGAAAATATTACCGCATAGATAGTAGCCTCTGATGCTCTGTTTGGTGTTCACAAAGAAAAGCCGAATAGAGGATCAAATAATATCTGCAGGAGTCTAATACAAGTATGTCTATATGCGTATGCAGGCTTCACTGCTGACCTCTGCCACACTGACTGCGGAGGTCGCCGCACTGAAGCTGAACCTCGAGCGGTCCGAGAAAGAGCTCGGCCTTGCCAAGAGGCAGCTCGAGGAGAACAAAGGTAAGTAATACCTCTTGTATATATATATATATATATATAAAAGATGTGGTTGCAAAATGATAGGATCATCATGGATGTGCTAGGGGCCACAACCGGAGTGGGACCCTGAAGCAAGCGCTGTCCGAGGCCGAAAAAAAAGCGGCCGAGGAGCGCACCGAGCAGGAGAAACAAGAGGCATGGGTGGGCGAGGTGCAGCAAGAGCTCCAGGCTCTCGTGAAGAAGCACGAGACTTGGGAGCTTGACTCAAAGACGCGAGAGTCCGAGCTTGCCGCGGCCCTCGAGAGCACAAAGCATACCAAGGCTGAAGCCCAAAAGGCCCTTCAGGAAATTGTGGCGATGAGGAAGATAGCGGCGGGTAAGGCATTCATTATGCAAAGCAAGCATGTGAAAGTAAATTACTTGTTACTTACCCGAGTCCGGAGCTCTCCAGGAGCATTCGCAGATTTGCCCCGCAGCGTGTCGGATGCCGCAAAGTATTACTAGGCCGAGGAGGGAAGCTCGACGGAGAAGTTGTTCTGGTCTTAGTATACTGGGACTGAACACCCGATGCCTGTGAGCGACCAGCTGAAGCAACTGGTCGAGCTGCACAAGGCGGCCGAATAGGCCATGAGGGGCCTTATAGTCTGAATGTGGCCTGGCGACTCCCTTCCCAACAGCTACTTTGGCCTGGTGAGGTGGCTTGTGGATGCCTGCCCACGGCTGGAAGTCATAAAGCGGTTCGTCTGCGTTGAGGGTGCACGCCGGGCTTTTGCCCGTGCGAAGGTGCACTGGGCCAAGATGGACGCCGAGAAGCTGGTTAAGGAGGGGCCGCCGCAGGGCAAGGAGCATCGCCAACCTGAAATGTATTATGAGGGTGTCATGAAGGGTGCCCGTCTTGTGGCGGACGAGTGTGCGAAGGATCTAATTTTTGAATGAACTTGCTCGTGTGATCCTGTATTATGAAGATTTGTTCATGTGAGCTATGCAACGCTTGTTTGAATTTAAAATATTACCTTCTGTGCGGCTGTTTATCAAATCTGCGAGATGGCCAGTCGTCGGCTTCTGCCCCCATGCCACGAGTGCTGGGGTGTTCGAGATAAATCTGAGCACCCTTTTTCCCATTGTTGGGTCCTTCGAGGGAGGTGCGCAGCGCAACGAACAAGGCAATCGAACTATAATGCATTATCACTCTCACTTAGCCATAGAAGTCTATAATTTTAAATTTTGGCGAAGCCCCTAGTATTCGGAAGGCCGAATTCGGGGTGCTATACACGCCTAAGCCGGACAAAGACAACTCCTCTCCCTAAGCGGCATAAGTCTTTAGGGACTCGAGACCTCTCGAACAGCGACCAGGTCTCACCTTATCATGACAGTCAGTTTTAGCTTTCTCTACTGAGGTGCTTGCCCAGATGAACTGGGGCACAATCGCAGTAGTTCTCCCAGTGCTACCTTACCGATATAGCGGAACGTAAGGTACCAAAACATGGGAGCCGGGCAAACCCAACTATTGACCCAAGACATGATTCGGAGTTGATGCATATAATGCTATAAGTTCGGGGTGCCGCACTGTCGAAAGTGTTCGGACTTCTCATGCCGTATTATGGGGTACGCTTAAGCCCCTGGCGTATTGGCCGTACCAGAGTGTACGGGTGCTGAATGTCATGAATGAACATATATATAAAAAAGAGTAGAGAATGCGGTAATAGTCTAGTGCGATGCATTGTTTATTCAAAAAGGTGCATCGAAGCATAATGGTACAAGTAGTGCGATAAGCAAAAAGTAGGACTATTTGACATGTCCCCTCCAGGGGCAAGCTGCGGAATGGTATTTAAAGCAGGTATTTTACTCGTTATCATAGACCACCTGGGAATTCCATGGTGCGGCGTAGCTTTCTGCCTCCTTGGTTGTTGTATCGTGTGTCCGGAAATCATACTGCTGGACGGGGTTTCCAGAGAGTAAAGTCATGAAAGAGAGAAAAATAACAAAGCGCTCGGGAAGCCCCTAGTGCGGTTGACCGTGTTTTGGGGCGTGCCGTAGTCGTGCCCCCCCCACCTATGCCCATGGTATTTTCAATGCGTAATTATGTACGCGTGGCACAGATTTCGCCGTTTGGCTGGGACTGGGGTGGGGCGCATTGGTATGCGAGATCGAAACGTGCCAGGCGGTCTTGTTGCAGATTACTCCGGGCGCGCTTGACGGTGTTCGGGTGTTTAATCACCGAACTGGTGGATTGCCTGAAGAGGCTGCTTTGTGCTTCTACTGCGAGGGCCACAGCGTGCTCCTCCGTGCGGAGAGAGCGCTCTGTGTTTCCATTGACTGTGATGACCCCCTGAGGTCCTGGCATCTTGAGCTTGAGGTATGCATAATGCGGTACCGCATTGAATCTCGCAAATGTGGTTCGCCCGAGCAGTGCATGATAGCCACTGCGGAACGGGACTATATCGAAGATTAACTCCTCGCTTCGGAAGTTATCCGAGGATCCGAAGACCACTTCCAGTGTGACTGAGCCTGTGCAATGGGCCTCTACACCTGGTATGACACCTTTGAAGGTCGTTTTTGTGGGTTTGATCCTTGACGGGTCTATACCCATTTTGCACACTGTGTCCTGATAAAGCAGGTTCAGGTTGCTGCCGCCGTCCATAAGGACTCGAGTGAGGTGAAATCCGTCGATGATTGGGTCTAGGACCAGTGCGGCGAATCCGCCATGACGGATACTAGTGGGGTGGTCCCTCCGATCGAAGGTGATCGGACAGGAGGACCATGGGTTGAACTTTAGGGTGAATGGCTCCAACGCATATACGTCCCTTAGCGCACGCTTCCGCTCCCTCTTGGGGATGTTGGTTGCGTATATCATGTTCACCGTCCGCACTTGTGGGGGGGGGACATCTCTGTCCTCCGGTGTTCGGCGGCCGGGGCTCCTCCTCGTCATCACTATGTAATCCCTTATCTTTGTTTCGGCATTTAACTTGCCAGCCTGCTTGAACACCCAACATTCCCTGTTGGTGTGGTTGGCTGGCTTGTCGGGGGTGCCGTGTATTTGACACGAGCGATCGAGTATACGGTCCAAACTGGACAGGCCCGGAGTGCTTCTTTTGAATGGCTTTTTCCGCTGACCGGGTTTAGAGCCTCTAAATCCAGCACTGACTGTCGTATCCTCGGTATTGTCGCTGTTGATGCGGCGCTTGTGTTTGTTGCGACGTGACCAGCCATTGCTATCCTTGGTATCTAAAGTACCATGGTTCTTTGATATGTCATTGCTGCGAGCCAGCCAGCTGTCCTCTCCTGCGCAAAAGCGGGTCATGAGTGTCGTGAGGGCTGCCATAGATTTTGGCTTTTCCTGGCCAAGGTGCCGGGCGAGCCACTCATCGCGGATGTTGTGCTTAAAAGCTGCTAGGTCCTCTGCATCCGGACAGTCGACAATTTGATTTTTCTTTGTCAGGAATCGTGTCCAGAATTGCCTGTCCGATTCCTCTGGATGCTGAATTATTTGGCTCAAGTCATCGGCATCTGGTGGTCGCACATAAGTGCCCTGGAAGTTGTCGAGGAATGCGGCTTCCAGATCTTGGCAACAGCCAATGGATTCTGCTCGCAGGCTGTTGAGCCAATGCCGAGTTGGTCCTTTGAGTTTGAGTGGGAGGTATTTGATGGCGTGTAGATTGTCACCGCGTGCCATGTGGATGTGCCGGAGGAAGTCCTCGATCCATACCGCAGGATCTGTTGTACCGTTGTATGATTCGATATTTACGGGTTTGAAACCCTCTGGTATTTGGTGATCCATTACTTCATCTGTGAAGCATAGGGGGTGTGCGGCGCCTCTGTACTGGGCAATATCGCACGCAGCTCAAATGAGTCTTGTCCGCTATGTTCGGCCCGGCCGGATTTACTTTTACTATATCTGGCGTGACGGTTATCGTCTCGCGTAGTGGCGCGCCCTCGTGATCCGTAGATCGATCTTGTGTGTTTTGCTTTGTCCTCCAATACATCTCGCAGGTCTAGCGTGTTTCCCTGTGCCTTGACATTTTTATTTGAGTGGCGTCGGGGTGCGGGCTGAGCTTTTGGCTGAAATGCCTCTCTGTCGCGGCCACGAGGTGGCCGATCAGCCGCGTCATATGCTGGAGATGTAGGTTTTAGTGCTTCCTCCTCCAGTCAGGGTAGCAACCTGCGCTCTGGGTAACTCTTGGAGGGGCGTTCGAGTTCATATTCCTCGGCCGCAAGGACTTCAGTCCATCTGTCAGCTAGCAAATCTTGATCAGCTCGAAGCTGTTGTTGCTTTTTCTTAAGGCTATTTGCCGTGGCTATAAGTCGGCGCTTGAAGCTCTTGCTCGACGGGATCCTCAGGCACGACAAATTCATCATCGTCGAGGCTTGCCTCGTCTTCGGAGGGAGGTATGTAATTATCATCCTCCGCCTCTCCATCTTCCGCTCTCTCGGGAGGGCTGGCTTCTCCATCCTCCTGCTCTAAATCTTGCTGGAGGGGATTGTCGTCATCTTCGGCACTGTCCGGAGTGCTATTATCTCCTGTGCCGGTATCACCGCTTTTGCCTTGGCGAGACTTAGAGCGGCGCCACTGACGTCGGCGCTTGGGTTGCTTCTTGGAGGGGTCATCCTCTGATGTCCCGTCGCCATTGCCTTCTTTGGGTGTGTCCACCATATATATATGTATATATATATATATATATATATATATATATATATATATATATCATATGATGAGGTGGCTGTCCAGTGCCCTGTGGGCAGTGGTTCTTGTTCGTCTCCTGCATCGTCGTCCATACCGTCGATGTCTTCGGAGTCGAAGTCGAGCATGTCGGTCAAATTGTCGACAGTGGCTACTAAGTGGGTGGTGGGTGGGCGGCGAATTTCTTTGTCATCCGCATCCCAATCCTGCCGGACATAGTTTGGCCAGGACTCTCCTGACAAGGAGAGAGACCTTAATGGGTTCAGCATGTCGCCGAAGGGCGAGTGCTGAAAGATATCCGCGGAGGTGAACTCCATGATCGGCGCCCAGTCGGATTCGATAGGCACGGGCGCAGGCGGTTCGGAGTCCGTGGCCGGGGAAGAATCTGGCAGTTTGGCGTCACGGCTCTCGTGAAGGGTAAGGTCGATACTCGGCTCGATCGCCGCTGAGAATGCGGCCTCCGTGGCGGGGTCTATCCACCCGTCCATGGATGGCGCAATTGGCTCCGAATTGAGGGTCGGAGCGGTTGCCAGAGCGATCTCCTGAACACTGTCCGATGGTAGAGCTAAATCATGCTCATCGTGACCATGCGGCGCACTCGGCAGGGGCTCGAAACCGTCGAAGATCAAGTCTCCACAGATGTCGGCCGTGTAGTTTAAGCTTCCAAACCTGACCTGGTGGCCAGGGGCGTAACTCTCGATCTGCTCTAGATGACCAAGCAAGTTGGCCCGCAGTGCGAAGCCGCCGAATACGAAGATCTGTTCGGGGATAAAAGTCCCAACCCGGACTGCATCGCTATCGATGATTGAAGGAGCCATCCAGCCTAACGATGACGACACAGAGGAACTCTCAATGAAAGCACCAATGTCGGTGTCAAAACCGGCGGATCTCGGGTAGGGGGTCCCGAACTGTGCGTCTAGGCGGATGGTAACAGGAGACAGGGGACACGATGTTTTTACCCAGGTTCGGGCCCTCTCGATGGAGGTAAAACCCTACTCCTGCTTGATTGATCTTGATGATATGAGTATTACAAGAGTTGATCTACCACGAGATCGAAGAGGCTAAACCCTAGAAGCTAGCCTATGGTATGATTGTTGTTGGTCCTACGGACTAAACCCTCCGGTTTATATAGACACCGGAGGGGGCTAGGGTTACACAGAGTCAGTTACAAGGAAGGAGATCTACATATCCGTATTGCCAAGCTTGCCTTCCACGCCAAGGAGAGTCCCATCCGGACACGGGACGAAGTCTTCAATCTTGTATCTTCATAGTCCAACAGTCCGGCCAAAGGATATAATCCGGTTGTCCGGATACCCCCTAATCTAGGACTCCCTCAGGGAGTTTTGTTTGCAATTATTTTGATTTGATTTGCATAAAGCATGGGACTGGGCATCCCGGTGACCAGCCATTTTCTTGTGAGTGAGGAGCGGAGTCCACTCCTCTTGAGAATAACCCGCCTAACATGGAAGATACGGACAGCCCTAGTTGATACATGAGCTATTCGAGCATACAAAACGTGATATTTATTTAAAGGTTTAGAGTTTGGCACATACAAATTTACTTGGAATGACAGGTAGATACCGTATATAGGTAGGTATGGTGGACTCATATGGAATAACTTTGGGGTTTATGGGATTGGATGCACAAGCAGTATTCCCTCTTAGTACAGGTGAAGGCTAGCAAAAGACTGGGAAGCGACCAGCTAGAGAGCGACAACAGTCATGAACATGCATTAAAATAAATCAACACCGAATGCAAGCATGAGTAGGATATAATGCACCATGAACATAAATATCGTAGAGGCTATGTTGATTTTGTTTCAACTACATGCGTGAACATGTGCCAAGTCAAGCCACTCGAATCGTTCAAAAGAGGATACCACCCTATCATACCACATCACAACCATTTTAATAGCATGTTGGCACGCAAGGTAAACCATTATAAGCTCCTAGCTAATTAAGCATGGCATAAGAAACTATGGTCTCTAATTGTCATTGCAAACATGTTTATTCATAATAGGCTGAATCAGGAACGATGAACTAATAATATTTACAAAAACAAGAGAGGTCGAGTTCATACCAGGTTTTCTCATCTCAGTCAGTCCATCATATATCGTCATAATTTCCTTTCACTTGCACGACCGAACGATGTGGATAATAATAATAGTGCATGTGCATTAGACTAAGCTGGAATCTGCAAACATTAATAAACAGGAGAAGACAAGGCAATATGGGCTCTTTTGTTAGATCAACAATAATGCATATAAGAGCCACTTCAACAATTTAATCATGGTGTTCTCCTATCGACCCCCAAAGAAAAGAAAAGAAATAAAACTATTTACACGGGAAAGCTCCCAACAAGCAAAAGAAGAATAGGAAATCTTTTTGGGTTTTCTTTTTAATTACTACTACAAGCATGGAAATTAAAACTAGCTAAAAGCTACAACTGATTTTTTGGTTTTTCTTAAGGTTTATTAAACATAGAATAAGAAAGCATAAAAAGGAAATAAACTAGCATGGATATTACAATGAAAAAGTATGAGCACCGACATCTAGCAATAAGTGTGTGAACATGAATGTAATGTCGGTGAGAAATACGTACTCCCCCAAGCTTAGGCTTTTGGCCTAAGTTGGTCTATGGCCACGGTTGACATGGCGGATATCCATAATAATAGTTGGGGTCGTACAGCGAAGAAGAAGACTTTGATTGCCACTTGTTGGCAATCATCTCCGGATCCCACTGGTAATTAGACTGTCGTGGGGGATCAACTTGTGGTTCCGACTCTGGCTCTGTGGATGATGTAGGGTTCTGGTAGGCGTGAATAGCCTCCAATGGAACAAGGTACTTGCCTACAGATAAATCAAACAAGGAAGGAGCAGGCAGGGTAATAGTCTCAGGATGATGTTTATCAAAGAACAATTTGTATTTGAGCTCATTTCCCCTATTCTTGACAGTAAAATTGTGCGCTGCCATACTCTTATAATCTAAATAAACAGGAGGCAGCAATTTTTCTTCCTTCTCATAATGCCTAATAGGTATGTTAAAATATGCAGCTAGGCGCGAGGCGAAGATGCCTCCAAAGACTGGGCCCTTAGTACGGTTAAGATTTAACCGCTTTGCAATAATAGCACCCATGCTGAATGTATCATCACGAAATAAGGCGTGGCACAAAATAACAATATCAGGGGCACTCAGGTTTCCGCAGTTTCCATGCCCAATTAAGCATCTACTAGCAAATATAGCAAAGTAATGTAGAACAGGAAAGTGTATGCTAGTAGTTTGTGCATCGGAAACCTTCCTTGTTTCCCCTACAGTGATGGTATCAATAAACCCATCCACATCACCGCGATGTGGTTTCTCTGTGATGCCCTCGAAAGGGATCAAACAAACCCGACAAAAATCACGAAGTGACATCTCCTTATGCTCATCATATAAATAAAACTCCACCGTAGGTGGTGAGCTCCTAGCATGGAAATGAAAATTTTGCACAAAGATATTGGTGAGTAAGAGATACTGTTCGCGCTGGTCGTGGAGGAAGGCGGTGAGGCCTGCATTCTCATCCAATTCATAGAAATCATCATAAATCCCGGCTGCTCTCAAGAAATCATCACAAGGCCATTCACACGGCCGAACCTCCGCGATGCGGGGCAGATTATATTTGGGCTTCTTTGCTTCTTCCTTTTGCTTTTCCTTCGAGCTTCGGCTCGATGAGCCCCTCAAAAATCTCTTCATTATTTTCTGAAAAATTCTGAAATTTTTAGTAACTTCAAATGAAAGTGAACCAAACTCAACAAAATTGATAGCAACTACTCCTACAAGTGCCAAGAGCCTATATCATACATCAAAACTACTTGGAACCACATAAATTTGACATGCAAGCTCAAGAACAGGGTCACCTAGGCAGCAAAAATATGCAATGAATAAAGCACTAGAACAAAAACTAATTGGACCGATGGAGGAGTCACATACCAAGGAACAATCCCCCCAAAGCAGTTTTGTGAGAGGTGCTTTGAGCAAGGAGATCGAAAATGGCAGCAAAATGAGCTTGGACTCGGGTTTGAGATGGATAATGGTGTTTGTGGGAGGAAGGAATGTGTGGGTGCAGGAATAAGTGGAGGAGGGCCACCATGGGCCCACGAGGCAGGGGGCGCGCCCTCCACCCTTGTGGATAGGTGGATGCCCCCCTGCTGTGTTCTCAGTGCCAAATATTCTCAAATATTCCAGAAAAAATCA
The DNA here is from genome assembly GCF_018294505.1 of Triticum aestivum. Taxonomy (NCBI): domain Eukaryota; kingdom Viridiplantae; phylum Streptophyta; class Magnoliopsida; order Poales; family Poaceae; genus Triticum; species Triticum aestivum. The sequence goes on along the minus strand of NC_057812.1, from coordinate 69,231,329 downwards.
TACTTAAATTTCAGGGCATTTGGAGAACTTTTATTTTCGGGATATTTTTATATTGCACGGATAATTCAGATAACAGGCAGAAAATACTGTTTTTATTTTATTTAATATAAATAACAAAAAGTAAAAGGAGGGTACAGAGAGTTGTGTTTTCTAAATTCATCCATCTCATGTTCATCAAAATGAATCCACTAACAAGGTTGATCAAGTCTTGTTAACAAACCCATTCCGAATAACATGGAACCGGAGAATCTTTGAATAACACTAGGTTACCTCAACGGGGATATGCACATCCCCAACAATAAGAATATCATATTTCTTCTTGATAGTAGGTAGAGGAACTTCAAAACCTCCAAAAATAATCGATGGAATTTTTCCAATAGAGTTTATGCTATGAACTTGAGGTTCTTTCCTCGAAAAGTGTACTGTGTGCTCATTGCCATTAACATGAAAAGTGGCATTGCCTTTGTTGCAATCAATAATAGCCCCTGCAGTATTCAAAAAGGTCTTCCAAGAATAATAGACATACTATCATCCTCGGGAATATCAAGAATAACAAAGTTTGTTAAAATGGTAATGTCTGCAACTACAACAAGCACATCCTCAAAAATACCGACAGGTATAGCAGTTGATTTATCAGCCATTTGCAAAGATATTTCAGTAGGTGTCAACTTATTCAAATCAAGTCTACGATATAAAGAGAGAGGCATAACACTAACATCGGCTCCAAGATCACATAAAGCAGTTTTAACATAGTTTCTTTTAATGGAGCATGGTATAGTGGGTACTCCTGGATCTCCAAGTTTCTTTGGTATTCCACCTTTAAAAGTATAATTAGCAAGCATGGTGGAAATTTCAGCTTCCGGTATCTTTCTTTTATTAGTAACAATTTCTTTCATGTACTTAGCATAAGGGTTCATTTTGAGCATATCAGTTAATCGCATACGCAAAAAGATAGGTCTAATCATTTCAGCAAAGCGCTCAAAGTCCTCATCATCCTTTTTCTTGGATGGTATAGGAGGAAAAGGCATGGTTTTTTGAACCCATGGTTCTCTTTATTTACCATGCTTCCTAGCAACAAAGTCTTTCTTATCATAACCTTGATTCTTTGATTGTGGGTTATCAAGATCAACAGCAGGTTCAATCTCTATGTCATTATCATTACTAGGTTGAGCATCAACATGAACATCATCATTAACATTATCACTAGGTTCGTGTTCATTACCAGATTGTGTTTTAGCATCAGAAATAGAAATATCATTGGGATTCTCAGGTGTGTCTACGACAGGTTCACTAGAAGCATGCAAAGTCCTATCATTTTTCTTTTTCTTCCTTTTAGAAGGACTAGGTGCATCAATATTAATTCTCTAAGAATCGTGCTCAATTCTCTTACGGTGGCCCTCAGGATACAAAGGTTCCTGAGTCACTTTACCACCTCTAGTCATAACTCTAACAGCATTATCATTCTTCTTATTATGCAATTCATTGAGCAAATCATTTTGAGCTTTAAGTACTTGTTCTACTTGAGTGGTAACCATAGAAGCATGTTTACTAATAAGTTTAAGTTCACCTTTGACATTAGCCATATAATCACCCAAGTGTTCAAGCATATCAGCACTGCGTTTTAATTCTCTACCAAAATAATCATTGAAGTCTTCTTGCTTAACCATAAATTTATCAAACTCATCTAAGAATGGGCTAGCAAACTTAGTAAATGGGATTTCAGCTTTATCATATCTATAGAGAGAATTTACCTTTAATACATGTGTCGGGTTATCAAGACCATGTATTTCTTCAGTAGGCGGTAAACTAAGACCATGTATTTCTTCAATAGGAGGTAAATTCTTAACATCTTCAGCTTTAATACCCTTTTCTTTCATAGATTTCTTTGCCTCTTGCATATCTTCAGGACTGAGAAATAGAACACCCCGTTTCTTCGGAGTTGGTTTAGGGATAGGCTCAGGAGTTGACTCGGGAAGTGTCCAATTATTTTCATTTGTAAACATATTATTCAATAGAATTTCAGCTTCATCCGGTGTTCTCTCCCTGAAAATAGAACTAGCGCAACTATCTAGGTAATCTCTGGAAGCATCGGTTAGTCCATTATAAAAGATATCAAGTATTTCATTTTTCTTTAGAGGATGATCAGGCAAAGCATTAAGTAATTGGAGAAGCCTCCCCCAAGCTTGTGGGAGACTCTCTTCTTCAATTTGCACAAAATTATATATATATATCCCTTAAGGCAGCTTGTTTCTTATGAGCAGGGAAATATTTAGCAGAGAAGTAATAAATCATATCCTGGGGACTACGCACACAACCAGGATCAAGAGAATTAAACCATATCTTAGCATCACCCTTTAATGAGAACAGAAATATTTTAAGGATATAAAAGTAGTGAGATCTCTCATCATTAGTGAACAGGGTGGCTATATCATTTAATTTAGTAAGATGTGCCACAACAGTTTCAAATTCATAGCCATAAAAAGGATCAGATTCAACCAAAGTAATTATATCAGGATCAACAGAGAATTCATAATCCTTATCGGTAACACAGATAGGTGAAGTAGCAAAAGCAGGGTCAGGTTTCATTCTAGCATTAAGGGATTGCTGCTTCCATTTAGCTAATAACCTCTTTAGATCATATCTATCATTGCAAGCTAAAATAGCTCTGGTAGCTTCTTCATCCATAAAATAACCCTCAGGAAAAACAGGCAATTCATATTTATTAGGGGGAGAGTCTTCATCATCACTTTCATCAATATTATCAGTTTCAATAATTTCATTCTCTCCAGCCCTAGCAAGTTGTTCATCAAGAAATTCACCAAGTGGCATAGTAGTATCAAGCATAGAAGTAGTTTCATCATAAGTATCATGCATAGCAGAAGTGGCATCATCAATAACATATGACATAACAGAATGAATGGCAGAAGCAGGTTTAGGTGTCGCAGGCTTACTCAAAACAAAAGGTGAATCAAGTGCAGAGCTAGATGGCAGTTCCTTACCTCCCCTCGTAGTTGAGGGATAAATCTTGGTTCTTGGATCTTTCAAGTTCTTCATAATGATAAGCAGATATAAATCCCAAGTGACTCAAAGAATAGAGCTATGCTCCCCGGCAATGGCGCCAGAAAATAGTCTTGATAACCCACAAGTATAGGGGATCGCAACAGTTTTCGAGGGTAGAGTATTCAACCCAAATTTATTGATTCGACACAAGGGGAGCCAAAGAATATTCTCAAGTATTAGCAGCTGAGTTGTCAATTCAACCACACCTGGAAACTTAATATCTGTAGCAAAGTAATATGATAGTAGTGGTAACGGTAGCAAAAGGTAATGATAACAAAAGTAATGTTTTTGGTATTTTGTAGTGATTGTAACAATAGCAACGGAGAAGTAAATAAGCGAAAAAACAATATATGGAAAGCTCGTAGGCAATGGATCGGTGATAGAGAATTATGCCGGATGCGGTTCATCATGTAACAGTCATAAACTAGGGTAACACAGAACTCTCCAATTCATCAATGTAATGTAGGCATGTATTCCGAATATAGTCATACGTGCTTATGGAAAAGAATTTGCATGACATCTTTTGTCCCACCCTCCCGTGGCAGCGGGGTCCTAGTGGAAACTAAGGAATATTAAGGCCTCCTTTTAATAGAGTACTGGACCAAAGCATTAACACATAGTAAATACATGAACTCCTCAAACTATGGTCATCGTTGGGAGTGGTCCCTATTACTATCACTTCGGGGTTGCCGGATCATAACACATAGTAGGTGACTATAGACTTGCAAGATAGGATCAAGAACTCACATATATTCATGAAAACATAATAGGTTCAGATCTGAAATCATGGTACTCGGGCCCTAGTTACAAGCATTAAGCATAGCAAAGTCATAGCAACATCAATCTCAAAACATAGTGGATACTAGGGATCAAACCCTAACAAAACTAACTCGAATACATGATAAATCTCATCCAACCCATCACTGTCCAGCAAGTCTATGATGGAATTACTCATGCACGGCGGTGAGCATCGTGAAATTGGTGATGGAGGATGGTTGATGATGACGACGGCGACGGGTTCCCCTCTCCGGAGCCCCGAATGGACTCCAGATCAGCCCTCTCGAGAGGTTTTAGGGCTTGGCGGCAGCTCCGTATTGTAAACCGCGATGAATCCTGCTCCTTGATTTTTTTTCTCCCTGAAAGTGAATATATAGAGTTGGAGTTGAGGTTGGAGGAGCTCCAGGGGGGTCACGAGGTAGGGGGCGCGCCCAAGGGGGGCAGGCGCGCCCCCCACCCTCGTGGCTAGGGTGTGGCCCCCCTGGCATTGATCTTTTGCCAGTATTTTTTATTATATCCAAAAAATACGCTCCGTGGAGTTTCAGGTCATTCCGAGAACTTTTGTTTCTGCACATAAATCACACCATGGCAATTCTGCTGAAAACAGCGTCAGTCCGGGTTAGGTCCATTCAAATCATGCAAGTTAGAGTCCAAAACAAGGGCAAAAGTGTTTGGAAAAGTAGATACGACGGAGACGTATCATTTTTTTGAACCTTGAAAACAGTAGGAGAGGCTCCTACTGTGTGAATAAATTAAAGAATCAGTGTGTCAACTGTACAAGCATGTTACAAAGCTAAAGCTCCAAGAGGGTGAACCTAGGTATAAGTCCAAAAGAAAATTACAGATTGTCAAGGAAGGAGATAATGAACTCCTTGTGGCTATCCCTCACTCTATGGATGAGGAGAGAGAAATCGGTAGTCGGTGCAATACGTCTGAAAACCTTGTTGTTCCAGTCCTTCCAAATGCTCCATGCAGCAACTAGAAAAACCTCCATGAACATTGGCCCATCCCATGTCCGTTTTGCAGTTTCAATCTTGTGGAGTCAGCAGTTGTCCAACATCCATGAAATAGACAAGATGTTCCAACATTAAGCGCTAAAGGAGCAGTCAAAGATCATGTGATTAATGGTTTCCTCAACATGTGAGTCACATAGTGGACAATCATGATCATCATCTCCCACGTTGTAATGTCTCCTCTTGAGCATATTACCGGTGTTTAGTCTGTCATGCATCAGAAGCCAGCCAAACACTTTTATCTTCATGGTATTCTTCGATTTCCAGAGCCAAGTAAAAGCCTTGTGCGCTCAAGTCTCACGGAAGACAAAGTTGTAAAACTGCTTGGAAGTGTATTCTACGTCTCCCCAAAGATAATGCCAGACATCATGAACAGTGGACATGGGTTGCATGTGTGTGGTGTGAAGTTGTAATGCCTTGATTTCTTCGAAAGCTTGGGGTGACAGCGGTAGGTGGGACGTTTCTTGTAGGCTGTTGGAGGTCAAGAAATCTCGAACCGAGATGTCTTCACAGGTGGCGAAGGAAAAAGCTCTTGGGTATGTATTGATTAGTAAATCATCCAGCCACAAGTCTTTCCAGAGTAGAGTAGTCGTGCCACAAACCACATTAACTTTGGTGATCCCTCTGAAGATCGGTGTGAGTTTAAGTATGTCACACCACCAGAACGATCCTTCAGAGTTGGAAGCATGTGGTATTTTTTGATCATAGAGCATGTCCGAGGTCAGTTGAACCCAAGGTATATCCTTCTTATTATAGAATTTGTGGAGAAACTTGAGTAACAGGGCTTCATTCTGTGTCTTGAGGTCCAGAACACCTAGACCACCACTTTGCTTAGGCATGCAAACCATGCTCCATGCGGCAAGAGAGTTTGGATGTTCGCCCTCATCAGTTTGTTTCCTCCAAAGGCATCTTCTACGGATTCGATCCAGCATCTCTATAAGCTTGGGTGTCAACTTGAGAGTGCACATTGCATAGATAAGTAGAGAGGTGACCGTAGAGTTGAGCAAAGATAACTTCCCACCATAAGACGTCATGGACATTGTGGAGGTGAGACTTCTTTCAACATGACAGACAAGTGGCATGAGATCATGGATGATGGGTTTAGTGGTACCAAGCGGTAATCCCAAGTACGTAAATGGCATTGTCCCAATTGAGCAGCCAAAAATATCAGTGATGACTTTACTTTGCTCCAAGCTCGTGTTGATGGGGATCAAGGTTGATTTGTGAAATTTGATTGTGAGTCCAATGGAGCTTGCATAATCATTCAGGATGGACTTTAGTGTTTGTGCTTGCGTGGCACAAGCAGGGAGGAGAACAATCGTGTCATCGGCGTATTGTATCACTGGATAGTCCATCTGTCCGGGGCACGGGAAAGGCAGACGGAGAAGGCCTTGCCAAAATGCTTTGTTGATTGCCGCCTGAAGTATATCCGCAGCCAGGACAAAAATGAGTGGTGAAAGTGGGTCGCCCTGGCGCACCCCCTTCTTACAGGGAAATGTACGTCCTGGTACCCCATTGAGTAATATGGCAGATTTTCCCGAGGAGAACAGACATCTAATCCAGGAAAGCCAACGGTCGTTGAATCCCATGTGCTTCATAATGTCAAGCATGGCCGTGTGCTCAATGGTGTCGAAGGCCTTAGCAAAGTCGAGCTTTAGCAGCACGATCTCACGCTTTGATTTTTGACAAAGATGTATATATTGGAATGCCCAAGTGAGACAGTCCTGTATAGAGCAACCCTTCATGAAGCCATATTGGTTATGGTGAACCACTTGTAACACAATTTTCTGAAGATGATTTGCGAGAAGCTTGGTGATCATTTTAAGACAGCAGTTAAGTAATGTGATCGGACGGTAATCATTCACTGTTGAAGGCGAGCTGATTTTTGGAATTAGGGTAATGAGGCCTTCATTGATACTTTCTAGGTTGAGGGTGCCTTCATAAAACTGATTGCATAGCTCATACATATCATGTTTGATTATGTGCCAACAAGTCTTGAGGAAAATAACGCTAAAACCATCCGGGCCGGGCGCACGATCACTTGGCATGTCTTTGATCACTGCGTCAACTTCTTCAGGGGTAAATGGCACCATAAGTGAAACAAGGCCAGGGGTGGGTTCAATGAGAGTGGGACGATCAAACCTCATCTGTGGTGGTGCAGCAGTTCCTAGTCTCTCCTTATAAGCGTTAAAAAGTAGAGATTCTTTGCCATTGTGATCTTCAACACATGTACCATCAGGTGCCAACAGTGAGGAAACATTGTTCTTTCTGAATCTTTCTGTGGCAAGAGATTGGAAAAACTTTGAGTTTTCGTCACCGAATTTGACCCATCTAATGGTGCAACGTTTCTTCCAATACTGTCGTTGGTAATCAAGAAGTCGAAGAAGATGCTTCTTAATAATAGTCCTGAAGTTTGTCTCTGGCAAGGTGAGGTTCCTTTTGTCTTCAATATCATCAAGTTCCTTAAGTGTCTTGTTTGAGTTTGCAATGGCAATGGATAGTTTAGAAATATTCTTACTCTAGATCTTGAGCTCATGCCGCAAGTGTTTAAATTTTCTGCAAAGAGTTGTTGCTGCATTGGTGGACTTTACTGGCTTTGCCCATGCTTTTGAACGACTTCCATGAAACCCGGGTGTAAAACCCAATATGCTTCAAAGCGGAATAGTTTGGACCTGGGTATTTTGGTTTTAATGGTAGCAACACAAGGTGTATGGTCAGACGTTGGTTTTCCTAGTGGTTTTACTAGGGTATTAGGGTAGGCAGATGTCCAATGGATGGAGGTAAGAAACCAGTCAAGCTGTTCCAATAACGTCTCCTTCTGCATATTGCTCCAAGTGTAGGAGCGTCCTTTGATGGGAATTTTAATAAGATTCTGTTTACGAATGATGTCATTGAAAGTTGCCATATCATTAATGTCACCTCCTGGTTTATTTCTATTATCTGGAGCCCTAATGTAATTGAAGTCCCCAAGAAGTAACCAATCTTCATCAGTAGGAATATGAACATTATAGAGCCAATCAGTGTAATTATTTCATTCATCCCTCGAACAAGGCCCATAAATATTGATTAAAGTCCAGTACTGTGCTGATTGAGTGGACTGAAATTTAATTGTGAGTGCAAATTCTTCGGTAGATACAACTATGCCAGAAAATAAAGCCGAGTTCCAAATCGTGAGAATACCACCCGAGGCACCAGAAGAGGGGCTGTAAGCAAATTTATCAAAGCATCTTAGACAGCATGACTTAATAAAAGCAAGATCAATGCTAGGCATTTTAGTTTCTTGCAAACAGACGATAGCACAACCACTAGTAGAAATAGCGTTGGAGAGTGCTAATTGTTTCACATCTGAATTTAAACCCTGAATGTTCCAGCAAAGGACATTCCAACTACGCAAAAGAGACATAAAAGCTAAAGCAGCAAATTATGCATAGGATGAAACATCATCCATGCCCACTTCATCTTGACGAGTAGCAGTGTTGCTAGAGATGTTGTCGACGGAGGCCGCCAAAAGAGCTTCTTCAGTCAATTCTTCCGCCGGTACCGCATAGCGTTGGGCTCCAATTGCCTGCATGACGGCGAGTGAAGTAGGAGGTGGAACATTGTCTGCGTGAGCTTGATCTGCAGAGGTGCGTAACTGTAAGGGAGCAGCAGCAGGAGTCACTCATGGGAGCACTTTGGAAGTAGTTGCCTTGGTGTCAGAGATCTGAGAGGCCTTAAACCCATTATATTTGTTGATTCGAGAACTGCGCCTGACTTCAATCGTTGTGATGGGGACCAGTTGCTTATTTCGACATACACGAGTGAGCGTAGGAGCTTGGCTAGGTGGGGATGACTGATGAGGTGCAACATCAACCAAGTTATGGTCATCTTGCAGGGCCACTAAGATGCCAGCAGCAGCATGTGAGTCAGCCGGCAGGTTGGTATTTGCAGTAAGGTTCGTTCCATCTTCGACGATCCCATCACTGTAGCTATCATCTATAAAACTCGCAGTATCCACTTCATCCCCTGAAGGCATGATAGATTCAGAGCCGTGAGTCTCACCAATCTCAGTTATGACCACAGAGGATGGTGTTGCAGTGGTGTTAGTTGTTGTCTGAATAATAAGATTAGCATCATCCACAGACACGGCCATAGGAGCGTGATTCATAGTCATGGTAGCATCACTGTGAAAACCGTAGGCATTCCTCCAAGGTCCATAACTATTGACAGCTTGCCTGATAGACTGAGAGAGGCCTTGAAGAATAATGCTCCTGTATAAAGGAGTAGCCAAATCAACAGTAGAGACCGCATTGCCATGCAACGAGAGGGAAATCTGCAGGTTGTCATTGGAGATATCAACAAAGACATGCAAGGTACTCGGGCTGGGCGTAGACTCAACCACACCAGGTGGAACAAGCTATAAGGTACCAGGTTCAGACAAAGGAGCAAAGGACCCAGAGTTGTTATGTTCAGAGCCAGAATCAGCCCAGACTGTCGCCTAGTTGTCAGATAAATTGTCATCCGGAGCCACACCAAACTGAACCTGAAGACCCTCATTGGCGAGCCAGGCCTGATAGTTAACCAGGGCCGGGGGCGCCAGATGTGGTGGAGGTGGCGGAGGGACTGGCCAGGGCATCTATTGCGCACGCTGGTGATCATGATTCTGCCCATTGTGCTGAGCTGGAGCATTTCCTGCGCCATTCTGCGCAAACCAGTTCGCAAGCTGCTGTTGATATATCTGCTCGGCATTCAATTCATCTCCAAACATGGGGTGCGGATTACCATTCTCAGGTGGCGGCTCCTCATCAGCAGGCGGAACATCTGGAATATGAGCGTTCCAGTCCTGTCCTCTCAGGATATGAACAGAGTAGGTCCAGCAATCCCTATCCCCGCCAAGCTGCCTCATGACCATGCTCTTTGGGATCAGGTGCATATGAATGATCTGAACTTTAATAAGAACAAATCTATGATCCATGCGAGGATTATTCCAAGTGACCAAACGTCCAAATCCATCAACCGAGCGTTGCAGATAAAAATCAGTTTGATAATCTTCAGGAAAGCCAATGTACATAAGCCAAACTTGTGGGCCATAAGAAGTTCTACGCATGTTAAGTGCAGCATTGTGGCGGACAAATGAGATCACAACTTCTTCTTCATCAAGCTCAAAAGGTGGTATTGACTACAGTATCTCTGATGAATGAATCCGCAAAAGCAAACATACTGATACCCAATGGATGGTCTGAAACCTCAATAGGTGGCAACTCCGCCTCATGCAGTAGACCAGTGATCTGGTTCCTCATATCCTCCCGGAGCTGGATGGGGATGTATCTGCTGGTTTCGGCGATGGTGAGATGGTTGTTGGTGAGCGGTGGGATGGGATTGACTGTCATATCCCCCTGCACCTTGCGATCCGGCGGGCCAGGCTCGATCCACCAGCCACCGGGGAGGACAAGGAGGGGGTTCATTGGAAAGTTGTCCATGGTGCTGGTGGGCAGCGTAGCGGTGGGGTTAGGGACGATGAGCGAGGCAGCGCGTGGCGGAGCGGCTATGGGCGGAGCAGAGGAGGTATTTGTTCCTGCTTTGGGAAGTGGAGCGCGCGAATGCGAAGCGGTAGGGATAGTAATGCCCTTAGGCACCCATTGCCATTTGCGGGCCCACTTTTGCCGGTGGCAGGATGCATCCACATGTCCATAATGCCCACAATAGCTGCATCTGACGGTGGTCTTTGGCTTGTGCTGCTTTCGTCTTCGTTGGCAGTCAACAGCAGTCAAGGGATCTGATTGATTGTTGGCTGGTAAGATATCCTTACATGCCCCCGTCTCATTATTCTTACCCAAAGTGTTGACACAAGCTTTCCATTTGTGACCAGGGTGAGAACATTTAAGGCAGATTATATTGTTCTGGCAAGTAAGCTTATTATGACCCCACTGAAGACATTTTGCGCACAGGCACCCCAAAATCATATCCCGCATGTTGAAGATCCTGTTCATGAATGTGAGAAAGAATTGGGGGCCATGTTGTAGCTGGGGGAGCATACCTTAGCACAGAAGTCAGGAAACAAAGAGTAGGTGACGGATACCAGGCTTTGATCGGAAAATGGAGAGAACCAACCGTAATACCTTCCTCATTAAAGTCCTTGTCATTAATGCCAATAATCCCCTGATCGTTGATTCCTTTCACCTTGATTGATTCCTGTAATGACGGCTGACAATAATGACGGGACGAATCAGGGATTGGTTGCATCTGATTTGAATTTTGAGCCTTTGAGTAAGACATATCATTACCCAAGAAGACGTCCTCTAATCGGTTTTTGCAAAATTTTAGTTATGTGGTTAACCATTTTTAGCAAATAATGTTAGCCACCTACGTCCACAAAATAGGCGACGATTCTTGATAATAGATTAAGTTTCGGGGTGTGTGAAACAAGAGACTTAATTAAAAATCTCTAGCCCCACACTAAACTTCGCCAATTCGAATGACCCCCTAGAAGATCATCCATCTTTGGCACCCTCTTGTGTACGCGACAGTTCACTATTCACAACTATGGTGAAGCCCAAGGAACTGTTAGCAGATCATTGACAACCAGAGCTGATCGATAACCAGAACCTTGTAAGAAGCGATGCCGTCGATGAATTGAACTGAAGCAACACTCGAGGGAAGCATAACAAGAACATCAACCCTCACAATCACATGTGCATCTACTCATAAAACCGCTCTGATACCACTGTTGGGAAACGTAGTAGAAAACAAAAAATTCCACGCCTACGATCAACCAAGATCAATATGAAGATACATAACAGGTTGGAATCATGATCGTTACTGTCACTGAGTTGCAGCAGAAGAAGAACGTGCCGGTGTAGATCTTACTTGGAGTCCCTCGAACCATAGATGAACGATCCCTCATACCGCCCACGAATAGTCTCCCTCGAACCAAAGACCGAAAGCACGGCCTCTCTACTTGGTTGCAAGCATGCAGCCTTCACGATCCAGCAGCGCTTCACCATCCAGAGAGTCACCGTCGCCAGAGAATTCGAGGGAGGAGATTAGAACCATATTGTACTTCTAATTATGAGGACAAGAGGATTAGCCGTGCTCTAATTAGTCAACTAGAACCAACTAGAACATGAACTAGAAGAACTAGAGGAGGCTCGAAAAATTGTGTGTAGAAAAGGGCCAATACCTCAAGTATATATAGGTTAGGAGAACAGGAGGGTGAGCCACAAGAGGGACGGAAAGTCCCCTCCCTTGGCCGGCCAAGGAGGAGGAGTACTGCCCTTCCAATTCGGCCTCCCTCTCCCCTTTCCATGGGGAGAAGGGGGCCTCCCCTATTGGGCCCGAGTGGCCCAAGTGGTCTTCCACCACTTGGCCTTTTAAGACATGTTGATATTTAAATTAAATATAAAATTTTCTAAATACCTCTAGACCGTTTCATGTATATTTTAACACCTCTGGAAACATTTTCCACATATACAATTTATCGGTAATACCCAGTATTACCAGATATTCTCCCCAACCCTTCCGGTGACCCTGAAACGCTTCCGGATCCTCTCCAAACTATTCTAAATATTCATGAAACAATTCCACAAATATATTCGCATGACTCCCATCCTACTAACACTCATTAGATCATTATTGCCTTAAGCTTGTGAACCAGTAGGTTCGTAACTCATATACATGAAAGAAATTGTTCGTTCAATGACCGGCAGGGGGGCCGTGGATGTCCATATTGGTACCTATGAGCAGACGAATGATATTCGAGTGGACCTTTGGTTATCATGTGATGTTCTCTTTGCTTCGTGATACTTCAAAAAACTTGAGATGCATCAGTATCCTCTCGAGTCATCACTATGCTCCCTATACCGGAATCCTCACTACCAGTTTTGTTCTTCTTTCTTGTTATTGTGTTCCGGCATCCCCGTGACGAGGTCACATGTGTTTGGCTAGACAATGATTGATGTTGTCACACCGAGAGGGCCCTAAGAATATATCTCCATCGTCGGAGGAGAAAATCCCACTCTTGAGCCACCATCCACTTGTCAAACTTTCTGATGAACCTGTAAGTTGTCGTTATGATCACTGTGTTACACATGACATTAGAGAAACCCCAACGCCCATCGTACAGTAAGAATTGATAACGATACTCTCATGGTCTAAGGAGAAACATCACATGTTAACACTCTCTGTTATTACAATTGAATGCAGATGATATTAATTCAATTCACAACAAACAAATTTGGGTCGATTCAATATGATCATTCTTCCAATGTCAAAACCTCAAAGTTGTTTTAGGACTATCGTTTAACACTTTAAACGATATCCTAAGATCCGGAAAAGGTAATCACCAACAACACTTGAGCTAACCATAGAGGCAAGACTAGGAACATTTTATTTAATCGTTTATTGTTCCACACATGCATATGAGTCTTCCACAGAATCGCATATCCTAGGATCATAGAAGTTATAGCATAGAATATAAATGCTATAATTATGAATATGGAAATATAATAATACAAATATTATTGCATCTGGGGCATATTTCCAACAATGGGTGAATGAGATGAGTTCTGTGTTGACGGAGGCGACGGCTATGGTTGAGTATGATATATATGGAGCCTCCCTAGCCTCCTCTCTTGATAGGATTTATCCAAGGGCTCAAGATGAGCCTTATCCTCCCCCAGTCTCTTCTTTACGAGCCAAGGATCTCATGGGATCGAACAGGGACAAAAACCAGTGAAGAATCTCATCTTGAAGGGCAACATTCGGAGTTTCCTACATGTCAAACGACCGCCAAAACGATCATGCATGCTTGCATGGAAGTCCGTCTTTTGGTCGAACCTTCTCTGGTAAAATGGTTGCCAATTCTTCATACGAACTCGGAATTTGACATTCTTTGGCTCATTGGATCCGTATGAACGACGCTAATCCATTTCTGGTCTTAGATATTGATTTGGAGCACTTTGTAAAAAATGACTTTTCCAACCTTTGAAATGGCCAAGTCTAACACTTGGCTGACTCTGTATCGAACCCATCATTGGTCCTTTCATCGTGCTTGGTCCTAGGCTGCTCTGAAACACCTATAGACACAAGAAAACAAGGAAAACTAATAAAACCCGATAAAGTACTAAATGTGCAATGCTCGCAATGATAAGTGCAAAAACCGGTAATCCTACATAATGGACAACTATTTGGTTCAATGGGACATGATATATGAAGAGAACATGCAACAAATGAATTCTAAAAATGCATTAAATATAGCGCCATCAACCTCCCCACGCTTAAACCTTGCTCGTCCTCGATTAACAAGGTTGACTACCAAAAGCTCAATGCTACCAACTCTAAAGCATAGATTGAACCAAACCCCAAAAGTGTTATCCATGTTTATCATGCAAGCATGCAAAAGTTAACCAGCAAGGGAGTAATACAAGTTATCCTCCTGGTTCCATTGCCGTAGAGGTCAAGAAAGAGGAAAATATTTTTTGGATCCCAAATTCCCATTGCCAAAGGTTTAGAGAGAAGGTCAAAATTATGTTATAAACACAACAATGACTATCAAAGACAAAATAAATCTTACATTAGCGATTGCTTCAAAAACACCAACCCGAGGCATACCAGTAGCAAGATCATCTGTTTGCATTATTCAACCACTCAACTACCTACGCAACACTGAGCGCAAGCCTATGCCTCGCACTTAAGAGAAAGATAGAAAATGTTTGGGGTTTGAAGAAGTCAAAAAAAAGTCTTGCATCAACGCAGCTAGCCATTAGGCAATGGAGAAGGCCCTATGATCGGTGTCAACACAAGGAGTAGTGATCGACATGCAACTAGGATGCACATAGAGCTGTGAATATATGAAAGCTCTCCTATGGACTAAGTGGGGGTGCATCCAACTTGCTTGCTCATGAAGACCTCGAGCTTTTGAGGATGCTCGTCATTGGAATATACAAGCCAAGTTCTATAGTGTAGATTCCCCACTAGTATGAAACATGAAGCTCATGTAATTGTCTACTTTAAAATGCATGAACTGGTGCTACTTTGAAGCACAAGTGTATACTAGGATAATGGTGTCGATCCTTGTCTCTTCCTCTCCTTTTTATTTTCCTTTTTTCTTTTCTTCCCTTTTTTTGTTCTTTTTTCTTCTTCCTTTTTTTGTGGCACCTCTGTGGTGCATCTTTAATGCAATCTGGGCGAGCGCCGAAATCACTTCCAAAGTTATTGATTCGGAAGTCTTAGCCTAAGAGCAAGGTTCAACCAATTCTAGTATAGTAAACATTATGTTGAATAGTTGAAAAGACTGAAAACTATGTCAATCAGCAGTTAGCTTGAATCTGGAACTTTCACAGTTCACCCATCAACTTATAAATTGGTAGAAGAGACTAGCTGAATTCCATAAAAAATGCTAACCTATATCAGGCTAGGTGCTAATTTACCCCCAATTAAGGCCGGAAAGGGTCCAGACGCTTGTTTCTGGGCTTTGTGGTGAACTCATTTATTGCAACATTCTAATTATATCACAATACTACAGTCTTGAATTTCATCAAGAACCTAAACCATCAATATGCTTAATAGAAAACACAACTCCGCTTCCATGAAATTAAAAAAATCTACTCTTCGGTATTTAAGTAAGAAGGACATTCTCCAAAATGAAATGATAACCATAAGATATTACCGACTACAAAAGACATGCAACACATCTATATGGAAGGGACTAGAGAGTGAAAGACTGGGATGTGCTCCTCCGGCGATGGAGAGATATTATCTAGGCCCTCCCAGTGTCATGGTATCCATCATCGTCTTCCCAGACATATTGTGATTTGATCATAGGGATCCTGGAACATGGGCAAAAGAAAATGGAACAAAATCGGTAACAAGGAATCTGGCATAGTAAACAAGTTCTTGATTCATGGGGATGCCGATAAATCTCACCTTAGATTTTGCAAACATATTGCAAAGCAAAAGGTATAGCACACAATAACTACAGGTTCACTTGAATACCATTTGTGTGGGTATATGGGTTAATATTGATGTCCATGGTTCCACTATTGATCAATGATTAGACGTAGTTTGATTGCTTGTATCTGCGTTGGTAATTCCCCGAAGAGGAGATGATGATGCAGCACAACAAAGGTAAGTATTTACCTCAGTTATGAAAGTAAGGTTATCAATCCAGTAGGAGAGCCAAGCAACATTATGTAAACAACACCTGCACACAAACAACAAAAACTTGCAACCCAACGCGCAAGAGGGGTTGTCAATCCCTCCTCATTATTGAGATAGATTAAATTGTATGAGATTTGATAAATAGATCTAACTAAAACACAAAATAAAATAGATAAAGAAAAAGTTCAGCAAGGTATTTTTGGTTTTAATATGATAGGAAATAGACCCGGGGGGCATAGATTTCACTAGAGGCTTCTCTCGAGAAAATAGCGTACGGTGGGTAGACAAATTACTGTTGGGCAATTGACAGAAAAGCAAATAATTACGATGATATCCAAGGCAATGATCATGTATATATGCATCACGTCCAATATTAGTAGACCAACTCCTGCCTGCATCTACTACTATTACTCCACACATCGACCGCTATCCAACATATATCTAGTGTATTAAGTTCATGGAAAAATGGAGTAATGCAATAAGAATGACATGATGTAGACATGATCTATTCATGTAGGAATAGAACCCATCTTGTTACCCTTAATAGCAATGATACATGCGTGTCATGTCTCTTTCTGTCACTGAGATTGAGCACTGTAAGATCGAACTCATCACAAAGCACCTCTTCCGATGGCAAGAAAAATCAATCTAGTTGGCCAAAACAAACCAAAGTTTCGGAGAAGAAATACGAGGCTATAAAGATCATGCATAAAAGAGTTCAGTAAAGACTCAAATAATATTCATGGATAGATCTGATCATAAACTCACAATTCATCAGATCCCAACAAACACAGTGCAAAAAGTCATTACATCAAATAGATCTCCAAGAACATCCAGAAGAACATTGTATTGAAGATCAAAAAGAGAGAAGAAGCCATCTAGCTACTACCTACGTACATGTAGGTCTGTGGTAAACTACTCACGCATCATTGGAGGGGCAAGGGTGATGATGAAGAACACCTCCGTGATCGTTGACCCCTCCGGCAGAGTGCTGGAAGAGGCCTCTAGATTGGATCTCGAGGTTTTGTAATTTGCGGCGGCTGGAATTGTGTTTCGTCGACTCCCCTAGGGTTTTTGGGATTTTAGAGTATTTATAGAGGTGGATGGAGGTGGAGAAGCTTCCCGTGGTGCCCACTACCCACTAGGGTGCGCCTGGGCCTTCTGGCACACCATGGTGCTTAGTGGGCCCCACGAGCCTTCTCCCGTGCACTTCTTTGGCTCCCAGTGTGTCTTCTGTCCAGAAAAAAAACTCCAAAAAGTTTTGTGGCATTTGGACTTCGTTTGGTATTGATATTCTGCAAAGTAAAAAATAAGCAGAAAACAACAACTGGCACTGGGCATTATGTCAATAGGTTAGTCCCAAAAAATGATATAAAGTTGCTAGTAAATGAGTATAAAACATCCAAGATTGATACTTTAACAGCATGGAACAATCAAAAACTATAGATACATTGGAGATGTATCATAGTTACGGTCATGTCTATACTTCAACGAACCTATAGGGTCACACGTTTAAGGGCCATCAATCTGCTGAGTACTAGGAAAAGTTTCGAAGTGCGTCCAGAATTTCTTGGAGGGTTCTGGAATGGTTTCGGGGCCTCTAGGAATTTTTTGTGAGGCACCAAGGGGTAACGCACACAAAGGACCAAGTGTTGGGAGGGGATTTCCCCATTGGGGGACAACCTTCCCAATTTCTGAGATGTGTTGGAGGGGCACATGCTTTGGGGGACAGCCCTCCCTTTTGTGTGGAAAGTGTTGGGAAGCCCCCTCCCTTTGAGGGAAGCCCCATCCATGTGGTGCGGCTAGAGGGGGTGCACTTGGGGCGACCCACCTTTTTGTGGGGCAATGTTTGGTAGTCCCCCCTTTGGGGACATCCCCTCCCCTTTTTGTGGGACATAGTTGGTGGGGGTACCCCCTTGTTGGGATGCCTCCTTCCACCCCACCCTCCCCTCTCCATATATAAATAGAGGAGGAGGGAAACCACAATTGACACACAAGTTTCATACTTGAGCTCTCACATTTTGGCACGGAATGATCTTCCTATTCTCCCTCTCGCTCTCCACAAAATAGTTTCGTAGTGCCGCAAGGCTGCCTAGTCTCTGGTGGCGTTAGTTCTAGGAGGCGAAGCATTGCTAGGTTGGTGATATTATTATGTGTGTGACCCGGTAGAGAGATCGTACGTTCCTTCTTCTGTTCGAAGGAGGAATTTTTTTTGGTTGGGAGGTTGTCAAATCCTAGTCGCGGGAATCTACACTGACGATAATCACCACCTGTTCTTCCACTATGCTCCAAGTTGGTAAAAATTAGATCTAACCTTCTATGCATTTTCATAGTGGTCCTAGCCTAGTTCGCAGGACATTTTTTGTTTTCTGCCATGTTACCCTACAAATTACGAACAGATGACTAGATTTCATAGTCTTGCAAGTCCAGACCAAACTAGAGTTCAGTTCTGCTAAGAACACATATATAATGAAAATTCCAAATCAAACTAGAGTTCAATCATACTGCAGTATATTTATAATGTAATGGCACTAGCCTTAGTACTGCAAGTACCACATTCATAAACAAGTTCAACGTTATTTGCCACCCGCGGCTTGTTGATGCCACCAGTAGCACAACCCGTTGTCCCCCAAAGATCCACTGTGGGTATAAAAATAAAACAATGTTAGAAAGGAAAAACTTAAAGATTGCACGCATAGCTAAACCTATCCTGGTATTGGGCACATAGTTGTTTAAGCTACTAGCTATACAGAGGAAATTCATCATCTCTGGTTCTAACTTAGGAAAATTATCATCTATGGATCTAAGTTAGGAGATTAAAACTTAGCTCAATTGGCACAAATACCTGTTCAAGTGGATGGAAAGGTGACTGCTGAAGGTGGAGTAGAGTCCCGTGGTGGTGGGGGAACTCTCGGTGGCATTATCCCCACGACACATCCCCATCGGGCTCTCTGAATCATGATTGGAGATTTCACCTCTTCCAATGCCCATTCGAGGACCAATTCCAGTCTACTCTGAGTCGGCATCCGAGAGCGCTCTTCATTTGAGGTCTCTGAGAAGATGATGTCTGCTACAGTCCTCAATCCTCTATCCACACACCTTTTGTGCATCGATACGTCCACCTGAAAGCCAGGGTTATCTCGTGCGATAGCCTCCTTCTCCATCAACTCCCGCATGCACTTCATCCAGCATAATACCACGTCGTCAATCCTTTTTGCCCGCACTAGCCACATCCTCCGTCGCCGCCTCTCCAATTCGTCTGGCGCCATCGATCGAGGAGGCCCCTGAGGCTCCTTTCGCAGGCCTCAGAACAACGAGGGCAGGGCTAGAGTGGTGGATGATGGTGTGGTATGGGAGGCCTAACGATGACTAGGAGCTATGGAATCCCTGTAAAAAAAGTACATTAGTACAAAAAAATGTCGGAAACTATTGATCTATATTTGACACCTCCTTGCTACTACATTAGTACCTAAAAATCAACAGTGGGTCTTCTAGACAACATTTGAGAACATGATATTTTACATCCTAGCTTATCCAATTTTAACATTTGAGAACATCTCATCTCACGGAGAGAAGAGGCTGACGGCTTAAAAAGGTTAAAAATCGACGAAAAAAATCAGCATGACCTTTCCTAAAACATTAAACATATTGATTGCTAGAAATCCGGCAAACTAGAAATTAATCAGTGTTTCATGAAAATGTTGGCACTCATTCTTGAATCCTTGCAAATTTTGAAAGTGGAAGAATTGGAGGTTGTGGTATTAAATTGCTTTCAATTCCATTTCATCCAAGAAACTGTAATGGACATGAATACGAATTTGATTGTTTGGATGTTTACTAAACTCAATCAGGGAATTTTACCGAGGTTTCAATACAGAATCATGTTTGGCACACACAAACAAGCATTTATTATGACTTGACAAAGTTTATTCACCAACACACTATGCATTCATCCAATCTATACATTAGGAGCACACAACAACAATCACCATATCACATATTGCAAAATTCATCATCTCACTTCACAAGAAAAGGCGTGCATCATTAAATTTATACATGGGCATTACACAACAATAGCAATTTACCATCTCATTTTACAAGAAAAGCTTTCACAGTACACCATCATGTCACATAAACCAGAATTTGTTCTCACCTTAAATCTGCCTCGCGGTGATCCAATCTTCAACCAAATCTACATCAGGAAACGAGGGTTAGAAAAAATCTGCCAAACATAATGGACCATAAGAGGAGGTGTGGAAGGGGAAGATAGGAGGTGGCTCGGTGGGGAGGGGGCAAAGGAAGAAGAAGAAAAGGGGATCTGGCAATAGAGGAGAAAGTGGTTTGGTTGGGAAGGGATGGAGGAGGAGGTGGTTCAATGGGGAAGGGGTGGACTAAGAAGTGGTCCGGTGGCATGGGGAGGCGGCGCTAGAGCAGGGTTAAGGGAATTGGATCGGTGGTGGATAGGAAGCTCCATGCCATGGCGGCCCTGGTGGAGGCGAGATCTTGTAATAGAGGTGATGGGGCGCCAAGAGAGTTGGGGAAGGAGATGCAGCGACGAGGATGCTGGTGCCTTCGTAGGAGGACGAGGAGGGGGAGCTCTCACCTAGGGCCGTCGTCGATGTCCTCCCTTGGCCGCCGCCTCTGCTTTCCAGGTTAGGCTGCTGGGAAAGGGGGTTTCCCTCTTACCTAGACGAGCAAGGGGGGTGGGGGGAGGGGAGATTGGAACAAAATGTTTTCTTTTGCAGGTACAAGATTGGGACGAAGCGATTTCAGGTCGTCAAAAGGAGGTAACGTCACACTGTGTTGATTTATGCTTTTTTGTATGCTAGATGGATGGCAAAAACAAATATTTCGACGTGAAGTTTCCTATGCAATGATGGTAATTTTATCTATTACATGTTCATATCATTTGGCAAAACATAAATTCTTGCTTTTCTTAGTAGCATGCATGACAAATATTACCTAGTTTCTTCCAATTACTGTGTTTGAATTTGAATGGAAAATGTTTGTTTTGGAATTCGAGTTTTCTATGCACTAGTGGCAATTTCAACCATCACATGTTCATATCCATGGAAAATTAGCAACTATTGCTTCATAACATTCACATGCATGGCAAATGTTAGCTAGTTTCCCATAAACTAGTCCTACTAATCCTATATACATAAGAAGTTGATCCCCGCTATCCTATTTATCTCAACATGCACACACGCCACCTCATCAAAGGCCCACCACTACTTGCATGGGAAAAAGTTTTTCATTATTAGTTGATCTCATGCACACCTTTCACCTCACCACACATGTCACCTCATCAAAGGTCCACTCAACATGCAAGAAAAAAAGTTTTTCATTACCTTATGCCACATTCAAAATATTTTCTGACTACACAATAATCAGATACAATATATAATATTTTTTAGCTTTGGTTCATACATTATTAATTCAACTATGGAAGCTTCAACAATCAAATCACTAAAATATACTGCAATTGATTCCCACAGCAACGCACGGGGTATTCTCTAGTTCTTAAAATTCATGGCAAGTTAACCAAGGGGGCTAGTTATAAAGAATCCACCCTCCCCCATGGCAAATTTCACACACCCACATCATTATTATTATTATATTGTCCATTTCTCATGTTCTGTTTTTTGCCAATCATATATGCACTAACAAACGGTAAGTATACTCAACTACTTATGACAAATTTTCCATGTTTCTTTCTTTTCTTTTCCCATGAACACCAGCTTGGTCAAACCGCCCACACTGCTCGATACATTAAATAGATTCATGAAACGTCTTCTCTTTACCTAAATGGAAAACCATGAATATTTCACCTGTATGTTGAAGATATTTAGAACATAACAATTCCAAGTTTTAACTAATGAAACCACCAGTTCTCAACTCATCGTTGTCCCAAACCTCTTGCTCACTCTATGGGGAAAAAAGATCTTCTTAATTATGAGGATATCAGTACTTCTACCTGAACAAATCAACACCTGGTCTAGAAGAAGAGGAAGGTTTGTTTCAAGTACACATGATGCATGTGGTAGTGCTTCGCGTTGTACAACAGGTCGACAAACAACATGATGAGACCGCCCAAATCAATTCATGAGAAAAATCCAAAATTGGATTATCTATTAACTATGCAAGGACAGGGGAAGGGAGGCCCCAGCCTTGATTGCTGAAAATTATGCATCAAGAAACAAGAGAGCAATTAGACCTCAAACTCGAAATAAGTGTCATGCCTAACTCAACCCATAATCACACAACACACACCATCCCCATAAATATCCTCTGAACTGGACAAATTATCTCAAGCAAGTACAACATCATAAAATAAACCTAAAACCTAAACCTTAAATGAAAAAAATGCATAAATACTAAGTGGACATCTCTTTCCCTTCCCTATATAAGTCTAATAGTGGCACTCTATATCATAGGAATGTAATTGGACTTTATATCTACACAAATAGGGAAACTTCAGCTGAGATTGCTTTATATCTAAAACAAAGCTACAAACATATTTTTTCCCCTAATATATGGGCAGTTATCTTCACTTACCATTTGCACAAAAATCATTAAACACTCCTGTCAACCTGTAACGCATATTCCACTCCAGATTGGGCTAGCAAAACAAGAACAACAAAAAAGCACTAAAATTTGATTCAAGACATGTAAAGTTCACACGAATCGAAACACACAAATTCAACATTGATTTCTGATACATCTCAATGGAATTTTGAAACCTGTATAGTACATGGTGTTGACGACGCTCCTCTTTATTTCACTATACACAAACCTGTTATCTCAGAGCTCACAACTCACTAACCATGATCTTCAGCAACAAGACCCAAAAAAGGCGTACAATTACAACATATATTTTTTTGACCGACCGGCGAAGAACCCATCCATTTGAATGATTGTCTATGCGATTTGGCTCACCAAGAGACCTACAGCAAGATCCCCTGTTCGACAGATATGTCCAACGCTATATTCTTTCGGGTATTCAAAACTCTCTCCTTCGACGCTTGAAACCAGCAGATGCAGTGAAGTGGTCCTGGGAGCTCTGCAGGGAGGGTGCTTCAGGGACGAACATGGCGCCGTCATACACAGGGTAATGCAAGTTCCCTTGCCAGCATAGACCCGAGGCTGTTGGTGGGGAGGGAACCTCGGGCACCACCCATGGATCCTCAGCATCTAATCCAGGTACCTGGCCTAGCAGGTCTTCTGCAAACAGGCCTTCAGCTAGACGGCACTGTGGAGATCCCCCAGCACTCCCCAGCTTAGCATTGTCACCCTGTAGCACAAAGGAGAAAAGAGATTAGAACTGATGTGTAGACACACACCACTGTGTTGTGAATAGTATTTAATACTTTGCATTAAAAGCAAGTTTCGTTGCAAGTGAATTAAGCATAAATGCAAATGACATGGAACCTGGAACCAGATTTTACAGAAGTGTAATTGGCCTCAAGCCATGAACTATTCTGAACCGCACAAGACTCCTGACAACTTCGTGATTGATTGTTAAAAGGTTAGTCACAGTGAGTAACTGTGTCATGACCACTGTAGTAATTATGATGGCCAGTAACAACTAACAAGCTTACATCTTTAAGGAAAAATGAAGACTACATTACAAAATAAAATAAGAAAAAAAAGGGCAGATATCGCTTCCACAGTTTTTGATAGTCTGAGTAATGTTCAACCAATTCTAGTACAGTAAACATTATGTTGAACAGTTGAAAAGTCTGAAAACCAAATCAATCAGCAGTTAGCTTGAATCTGGAACTTTCACAGTTCACCCATCAGCTATATAAATTGATAGAAGAAATAACTAGCTGAATTCCGCAAAAATGCAGACCTATATCAGGCTCGGTGCTAATTTACCCCAAATAAAGGCTGGAAAGGTTCCATACACTTGCTTCTGGGCTCTGGGGTGAACTCATTTACAGCAACAGTCTAATCATATCACGATACTAAGGTGCTGAATTTCATCGAGAACCTAAACCATTAATATGTTTTTTAGAAAGCACAACTCTTCTGCCATGAAAGAGAAAAATTCTACTCTTCAATATATAAAGTAAAAGGAGATTCTCCAAAAAAAAATTGATAGGTACTCCCTCCGTCCGGAAATACTTGTCATCAAAATGAATAAAAGGGAATGTATCTAGATGTATTTTAGTTCTAGATACATCATTTTTTGTCTATTTTGATGACGAGTATTTTCGGACGGAGGGAGTATAAGATATTACTGAACTAGAAAAGACATGCAACGCATCTATATAAGGATTACCTTGGAAGAACCATGCTCAGTGAAGCCAAAGTTTGGGCCATATTCTAAGTTACTGAAGAATTCATCCACAGGCCAATCAGGTAAACTGTCTGACCCATTGCCGCCTGAGAATGGTAAGTTGTAAGCCCGGCCACTATCTCTGTTCATTTGGTTGGATAAAGCTGTGGTGGTCTGATTAGAGAGCAGAAGTTTTGAATTTCCATCTGACAGGTACTTAGGTGGAGGCTCTGCCAATCTAAGTGCACTGTTGTCCATAGTCCAATTGGTCATTCCTGTCTTGGTATTTGGAGCAGAAATCTGCCTTGAATAATCTCCACTGATTGCATTTTGGCTGGGAATAGATGCACTGTTTTCACCTGAAAATAGGGCTGTAGGATTTTTCTTTGGCAAGTGTTTCGGTAGTGAATCCACTGATCCACCTGAAGTGTTAACGTGCTTGTCAGCAACAGGTGGAACAGGATCGGCAGGATCGAGGCCAACTTGAACTCCTGTCAGCAGGAACCTTTGATGTGCTGAAACAAAGGAATTCACTGTGTGTATAGCAACATCACAATCTCTACAAAGTAGAGCACGGTCCTCCAGGCAGAAGAAGTATCCAGAAGCCTCCTGCAATGAAAAATAGAGGTTCAGATCAGCAAAACTAAGGATAAATATCAGAAATGACTTGCAACAGGAATCACAGTATAAAGAACATTATGTGGGTACAGTGTTCCAGTAACTGGGGCACTAGTTGTGCCTTTGAGCTTGGGCCTTGCACTATGACCCAGTCAACTGAGTAGCAAGATACATAATTAAGCGAGACAAGATCCACATCGAGGCTATCCAGCCTGGTATGAAAGCCCAAATAAATATATAGTGCGATACAGTTAGCCCTGTATCTATGACAATGTAAGATTTAGATCCAACGAACAATTGACCTACTATTGTAGATTATGTCCAGCTAAGCATACTAGGATTTGTTAGCATAGGTCTTACTGTCCCGTATCACAACAAATGCAAAAACATTTCGCAGAGGTATTTTTGGTGACATAAATAAATATTACATTTTTTAAAACTTCGCCGGCGACTGTTTGTGTGAGAAACTAAGCTTGCCATCTTAAAAGCAAGGTTTACTTCTTCTACTGGTGACATATTGGCTGCTGTTGAATAAGAGACTAGAGGAAAGCTTGTCCAAGTTCACTACAAAGCCTATTCAAGTTGAATGGTTTCATTTAAACTAACTGATCTTGTACTCTAAATTGGCCTGAAATAAACATGTCCAGAGAAGCTCTTCTTATGTTGCTAGTTTCATGTGTGGTCTTTTGTATGCAACTCTTCAACCAACTGAAATTTGGATTCTAAATGTTAGTCCAGTTATAGTGATATTCCGAACATTGTAGCCTTACAAAGCAATCACTGATCTTTACTTTCTTCATAGGGCAATATCAGTTTAAATGCTTAGGCACTACAATTTAGGCATAGATAGAAAACAAACTGACACTGCATGTGCTGATGTGCATGAACATGCTCCAAATGTTAGCGCAGTTATAGTGATATTCCAAACATTCAAGCCTTACAAAGCAATGATTGCTCTGTATTTTCTTCCATAGGGGAACATCAGTTTAAATGCTTAGACGCCAAATTTAGGCAAAGATAGAAGACAAACTGACACTGCATGTGCATGAACATGCTCTAAATGTTAGCCAGTTCTAGTGCTTATTGGGTTGGGCAACCGTCACGTGAAATCGATGCCGATATTCCAAACATTCTAGCCTTACAAAGCAATGATTGATCTGTATTTTCTTTCATAGGGGAACATCAGTTTAAATGCTTAGCTGCCACAATTTAGGCAAAGATAGAAAACGAACTGACACTGCATGTGCATGCACATGCTCAGCAACCAGCCAGCAAGATGAAGCATGCATGCATGACTGCCATACTTGAGGCCATGCCAGGACAGCATGATCAACTGTAAGCAAAAAACAAAAAAAAATTGTGGCATTTACCATACTGGTTTTGAACAGGTGAAGCACACTTTATGAAAGTGGTGAGGTATGAACTGTAGAATGGCAAACATTGCTACACTCATTTTCCATACTGGTCTGGAGTGAGAGGTATGAATTTAGAACCAAAAATATAGCTGTGTTCAAATTCGTAATTTACCAAAAGCAAGTGTGAGCACTGATCTTTCCCCCTTGAACATGGACAAAATTTGTCAGTAACTCGGTAACAAAAATTAAGTCATGAGTTCATTAATCCGCATTTCCAAAAGCAACAGCATTCACCTTAGGTTCCTTTCAGAACCAGGGGTGATGTATTTGGATTTGACAAATTACTTACCCTTTAGAAATAAAATTAGTGCCCTGAGAAGGAGTTAGCAGTATTCTTATAATATGTCAACATAAGGAATAACAAACCCCCTTTTGCAGAACTGCAAACAACTACCTTGAAGAACGATGCGAATATTATAGCTTCAATTTTGTTGTGAATACTATCTGCTTAGCTTATGGGTTAACCAACCAAGTCAAGGTGGACCACTCGAGATAAGGAGAACACTGCACATGGGTTTTACATAAGAACGCTCCTCCCTCCTCATGGCACCATGTGGGGCTGTGGGTGGCCATATTAAGAAACTCTACTCTGTTATATGAATAACGATGTGGAGAAATACCAAGCATGAAAGAAGGAAGGGTTCATATAAGGGACCAGAGAGCAATTCAATAATACCGATATGGTGGGACAATTTGGTAGGATGAAATGGAGTGGATAATTAATTGGTTTGCAGGGCAATCGCATGACAACCGAGGATAAGGACGCCCTAAGGATGCTTAGACACCACAATTTAAGCAAAGATACAAAACAAATTAACACTGCATGTGCATGCGCATGCTCAGCAACCAGCAAGCAAGATGAAGAATGCACGCATGTCTGTCACACTTGAGGCCATGCCAGGACAGCATGATCCACTGTAAACATTTTTTTGGCATTTATCATATTGGTTTGGAATGGATGAAGTATGCACTTTATGAAACTGGTGATGTATGAACTGTAGAACAGCAAACATTGTTACACTACTTTTCCGTACTGGTCTGGAATGAGAGGTATGAATTTAGAACCAAAAATGTTGCTGTGTTGCTAAGTCGCTGTATTCAAATTCGTAATTTACCAAAAGCAAGTGTGAGC
Organism: Triticum aestivum; assembly: GCF_018294505.1. NCBI lineage: Eukaryota > Viridiplantae > Streptophyta > Magnoliopsida > Poales > Poaceae > Triticum > Triticum aestivum. Next base: position 69,203,894 of record NC_057812.1, on the reverse strand, counting down.
ACTGACCTTTCCCCCTTGAACATGGACACAACTTTTGAGTGACCCAGTAACAAAAATTAATTCATGAGTTCATTTTCAGAAGCAACAGCATCCACCTAAGGTTCGTTTCAGAACCAGGGGTGATGCATTTGGATTAGATAAACTACATATCCCTATAATAAAATTAGTCCCCTGACAAGAAGTTAGCAGTATTCTCATAATGTGTCAACATTAGGAGGAATAACTAGCTTCAAGCAAGATGTGAATATTATAGCTTGAATTTTGGTGTGAATGCTATCTGCTTAGCTTATGGGTTAACCTAGTCAAGGTGGACCAGTCGAGATAAGACAAGCACTGCACATGGGCTTTACTTGAGAACGCTCCTCCCTCCTCGTGGCATCACGTGGGGCAGTGGGTGGCCATATTAAGAAACCCCTACTCTGTTATACGAATAACGATGTGCAGCAATACCAATCATGAAAGAAGTGGTCATAACTCGGAGTGCCTAGAGACTAGAGGGCAATTCAATAATACCGATACGGTGGGACAATTTGGGCGGATGAAATGGAGTGGACAATTAATTTGTTTGCAGCGCAATCGCATGGCAACCGAGGATAAGCGCCGGCCTAAGGATGCGCAGAGAATGAAGACGTCAAGCACAACATGGCTGGTACTGAGATCATTTAGCACATCATCTTAACCCTGACTCCCTAACTCCCTGAGGATCATCGCTGAATAAACAATTCTTCCCCACCAAGAGCTCACATCCGAAACTAAGTACTGTAGCGCTCTCTCAGCTACCGAAATAAGACAGCGCCTCTCCAGGAACGTACAGGAACTCATCGATTGCGCGGCCCGCCCCAATCGAGACAGGCAGGGTCGGCGGAGGGATGGCTGACCTGGCAGATGTCGCACTTGGGCGGCGCGGCGGCGTCGGGGAGGAGCGGCACGCGCTGGTGCTTGCCGGCGAGCCTGTTGGCGGCGTGCACCTCCTCGTCGCAGGCGGCGCAGAGCGCGGCCTCGTCGGCGCAGCAGAGCACCCGCGCCTCCGCGGCGCCGCACGCGTTGCACTGGATCTTCATCGCCCTCTGCTCCGCTCTGCTCTGTTCTCCCTCGCTCGCCCGCTGCCTCGGGAAAGGGGAGGGGGGAGGGGGCGGGTGCGGGTCGGGGTGGGGGAGGAAGGAAGAGGGCCGGAGGATACGGTTCGGTGGCGATGTGAGATGCGATTGGATCTCGCCTCGCCCCGCACGCGGGCTGGCTTTTAACCGGGGCCAAGTGATTAGCGGCGAGAATTAGTGAGTGGTGCGGTGTCGATGGCGGGCGGGCGGGTGGTGGTGGATTAGTTAGTGAGCCGGGCGAGTGGTACTTTTAGATTACTTGGGAGAGGAGAGGACGAAACGGTGGTCACTGGTCAAGTAGGGGGAGGCAGCGGAAGCGAGGGAGGGGGCGTGGAAGATAAGCGTGGGCCGGCGGACGCGTGGGCGTGTCGGCAATGCGCAGCCGTGGCGGCCGACGGGGCCGCCGTGCACGAGCCGAGCCCGGCCGGCGACAAATCTTGCCTTTTTATCGGGGTGCAGGGCATCTTCCCGCCGCAAAATTTCACGTTTTGACCATTTTTCGGTCTAATTTTGGGATCTGACCCGTTTGATTTTTTTTTAAATATGACCCTTTCACCTACCGTTAGGGGTCCTAGCGGTAGCCCCCCACACCCTACCGCCAGGTACCTGGCGGTAGGTGATGGGACGGCGCCTCACGGCCGTCAGCCCCAACTGACGTGGAAAAGAGGCCTACCACCACTGACCCTAGCGGTAGGCTCCTGGGGTGGATAAGATTGGAAGGGGGGTGTTGGTCCCCCACACCCACTCATTCAGTACAAGCCCACACCTCACCTCTCCCCCGAGCTCAAGTCACTCCCCCTCTCTCTTTCTACCACAAGAGCCTCTCAAATCTCTCTCATTTGGTTGACATTTCTCCAGTGGATTCGTAGCACTTTCATCACTCAAGGTATCTCTCTTAATTCCCCTCATTTTGATTGGTTGAAATCTTGGTTTTGTGTGCATTAGCACATTTTATTGCAAACCATAGTTCATCAGTTTGGTGTGGTCAAATCAATTAGTATGATGCATTTAGGGTTATGTTTGTTATTTTCTTATGTATTATGTGCCTAGAATTGTTTGTGTATCCAGATTTAGTGCTATGATTAGTGGTCATCTTTGCGGTTAGGATTAGCCTTAAGAAAATAATTAAGATCAAGATAACCTTAATAGTAACCAAGTGTTGTGCTCCATTTGATTTATTTTGTTGATTGTCATCTTAAACCCGTATATTCATGTAGGATGGACATTGAAGCTATAAGTCTGGCAGTAGCGTGTGAGAAGGTTGTAGCGGAGCGACATTGTGGTATGACGAGGGAGCTTCGAGCATGGTTAAAGAATTGTGATGATGCAAATACAGCCATGATGGATTTTAGCAAGTATTACATTATCGAGGAACCTTGTGATGGTAAGGAGAGGCCTGTGAAAGAAAAAAAGGAAGATACTTCATGAGCTCCAGGAGATGGAATATGCTTGTAGACACGCTTTGGCAATGGAGATTGGGTTCTCTGCCAGCAAAGAAGAATTCCTTTTTCGTGAATACACAAAGATTGCGTATCATTTCATTGATAGGTAGAAGAGAACGTTACAAAGAAAGAACATTACATAGAGATGGAAGGAGTACACCACACCAAAATGTGGGAAAACAGAAAAGAAACAACACAACCCAAGACTAGCCTAGCTCGAACTCCAACCTAGAAAGGTGAGGAGACGAGACACAAGACACCAATCCGAGAACTTGACTTGACAAAATCCGGACAGGTCATTGGATGGGCAATCACACAAGGCGTGTCACAGAATCCGGACCGTCGTGCTCGATGGGGCCCGTTCCGCGAAATGAATGGTGTGTTGGAGAATTGGGCGGGATTCGCGGACTGTGTACTAAAGCCTAATCGTGAGCGTGACGAACAAATTAAACGTCCTATACGTTTTAGAGCTATTTTCCGGTGTATAAAATGTATGCTCGAGCTTGAGCTTGTAGTTTGAACCCATGTCATTCGAATCAGTAGGTGTTTAAAGTCATTTGAACAAGTGTCATTTATGGATGTAATGAACTATGCTGAGTTATGTATGTCCTTGCTACTTAATCATTTCTGGATGTCATTTGTGGATGTTAATTCATAAAAGTTTGTAAAAAAAGGGGTGAAATAACTCTATTTTAAGGGGTTGGCACCCTACCGCCAAGGGGTATGGTGGTAGGGTAGCCAACCCTGCCACCAAAAACTAATTTGGGGGGGGGGGGGAGGGTTGGCACCACCAAGGGGTCTGGCGGTAGGGTAGCCAACCCTACCGACAAAAAAACCCCAGATCGATCACAACAACTAATTGAGGGGGTTGGCACCCTACCGCCAGGGGGTCTAGCGGTAGGCTAGCCAACCCTACCGACAAAAAAAAAACCTCTAGGTCCATTACAGCAAACTACAGTCGAAGGGGGCCCTCTGGCGGTAGGTTAAAAAGGAGAGCACTCTTTTTTGTTTTCTATTGATTTCACACAACGCACAACAGTTTATCACAGAAATTCATGACAATAACAAAGAAATTCTAGACAAACTTTGATCTACGAGATAGTTCTGACGACAAATTAATTACAAATGTCAAATTTAGGTCTACGAGGTAGTTCACGACACATGGCTTCTTGCCTTAGTACTAGATAGTTCATGATAAATGTGGCATGGCTTCATCCGGTTACATGACGAGTCCACCGAAGCGAAGGCCCTACTGAGTCATACAAGGCCATTTCCCCTTCTTGTCACGTGCCTCATCTTCCTCTTGTGCCTTGCGAGCCTTTGCAAGCTTTGTTGCCCTCTCCTCCTCACGAGCAAGCTTCGCTTGGCGTGCCCTCTCCTCCTCTCGTTTCTTCCGCTCTAACCTCTCCTTCTGACGACGCTCCTCCAAACCTCTTCGAAACGATTCTTCGAACCGCCATTGGTGCCTAAGACAATCTTGATATTGGTCCTTTTGGACATCTTCTGGCACTTCACGATCTGCCCATGTGAAGTACTTGCATAGAGTAGGCAATGATTGCATACACAAAATTCATTAGTGCTCGACAAATTTGAAAGTAACATGTTACTTTTAAGACATACCGGCGGTAGGTCATAGGGGTTAGTTGGAAGCGCGTGATCATGGGCATAGTTGGGGCATACAAAAAATATTCTTCCCTCTGTCCATGACTTCTTTCGGTCGGTGGACACCTTCACCTTGCAAACATCTCTACACCAACATGGTGGGATTTTCACATCTTTCTCCTTCACCTTGTCCAAAGATGTGTTCTCCCACTTGTTCGGCATGTCTTATTGGTTAGCACACAATGGCCTCATCGTGGAACCGGATGAACCCATGCCTACAACAATAAAAGATGATAAGTCAAACATATGAACACATTGACATGTAAAGAAGCAAACAATTAAAGATGTTAAGCAAATATATCAACAAACTGACATGGAAGGAGACAAGTAGTACCATTCACATTATTTCATCCATCCGGATTTAGCAACACATTGATAGGCCTTCCTCTATCAACCCGGCGTGTCCTAGAACCACCGGATCCACGACCCCCTCTAACACTATTCCTTCCTCCACGGCCCCCACTAAGACTAGTCCTTCCTCCATGGACCCCTCCAAGGCTAGTCCTTCCCACGGCCCCCTCCAAGACCAGTCCTTAATCCACGGCCCCTCCAAGACTAGTGCTCGTGTTGGTTCTGGGTCTTTTCATGCATCTCCTAATGTTGTCTCCCGTTTCATTGCATTCTCCATAATTGTTGGTGTCCGGTGCCTCCATGAAATGACCACTACCAAATTGCTTCATTCCGGTGTATCCAGCTAGATCATCCATGTCACTCCTGAACCTCTTCTTTCTTCTTCTTCCCTCATAGGCACCATGAGTGCGGGATCTGGCACAATGTGTGGGCCATCATACTCTGGCCACTATGACGGATCAAGCAAAGGATTAAACTGAGGCGCCCATGTCAACCTCATTCATTCTAATGTGAACTCGTGCAATTGCACCATTGTACCATCGGATATGGGCAAGTTTCTCGCTCGTGTTGCGGTCATAAAATGTGAGCAAGGCCAATGATACTTGTGTGGCCTCTCACACTGGCACCATCGGTTTTTTATGTGCACCTCGTACGCAACTCCACCATAGGACACACTATCCCTTGTTATCCCACCCGGGTCATCGATTTGATAGAACATTTCTTTTTCATTGTATTTGATCACTTGTTGGTGGGAAGACTTGCGCGCTTGATGAAACAACCAATCCTAAACCTTGAATGGATAGTCCATCTTTTCGCCAATCCACTTGGCCGTGCTTTCGGAATGCTTTAGGAAGTACCCGTTGAGCTTGATGAAAGTGTGCTTGAGTATTACGGTCACCAGCAAGGAACAAACACCCTTCAACACGTTGTTGTAGCATTCCACCATGTTGCTTGTGATGTCCCCATATCGCATACCTCCTTCATCGTAAGTGTGTGACCACTTTTCTTTATTCGGCTCGTGCCTAGTCAAGAATTCTTTACCCCCTGTCGGATGTGGGGTTCCAGCTAACCCTTAAGGTTCGAACACTGGGGTGCGCGCGAAGTCTTTCCCTCCTACCGATCTATGCTCTAGCTCGCCTAGATCTTGCGGACGAACTCGACGAACTCACAACACAGAAAGACACGGGGTTTATACTGGTTCGGGCCACCGTTGTGGTGTAATACCCTACTCCAGTGTGGTGGTGGTGGATTGCCTCTTGGGCTGATGATGAACAATACAAGGGGAAGAACAACCTCCTGAGGTTGAGGTGTTCTTGTGCGTATGAACTTGTGATGTGAGGATTCGACTTCCTCAAGCTAAGATCCCATCTCCCTACTATGGTGGTGGCTAGTCTTATTTATAGAGGCCCTGGTCCTCTTCCCAAATATTGAGCGGGAAGGGAGCCAACAATGGCGGGCTAATTCGAAGGGGGGTAGCTAGTACAAGCTATCCTGACAAAAGCGGTCTTCGCCTGTGAAAGGCTCTGGTGGTGACGCCGTCTTGGGCTCCACGATGACCTTCGTCTTGCAGTCCATGGTCTTGGTCTTGTTGCACCGAAATGGCAACCTTTGCCTGGGGCCTCGGTACTCCGCGGTTGCGCTTGCCTCCTTTGCACCAAAGAGGAAACAAGGACGATGCGCGCGCTGGCGCCCGCCTAGTGTCGATCGTCATGGTTCACGTCACGAGAGCCTCATGAGGTTTGCCCCTCCTTGATATCTCCGCCCCTCGCGAGCCTGCCTGACTAGGCCGCTCGGGAGGAGGTCTTCCGTCGTTTGCCTCGCGAGGCTTGGACCCTCGCGAGGGTCTTGGGTGCCTTGTTAACGAAGATGGGCCGTATGGCCTGCTGGCTCGGCCACGCCGCGGGCCGCAGGCAGGCAAGTCTGGGGACCCCCGTTCCCAGAATGCCGATAGTAGCCCCCGGGTCCAAGGTGCGCGCGGTCTTGGCTTCGCGGCAAAGCCAAGGGTCATGTTTGGAGCACCGCGGGCCCCCAAAAGCCTGCGGCCTCGGTTGACGCATGGCGGTTGATTGGACGTGGGCGTCTTCGCTTCCCCACGTTGCCTCGGCGACTGCATGACTTGACAAGTCCCTACGACATGCAAGGGAAAACCATCATTACCTGCGATCATGGGAGACGCCAGTTGGCCTTCTCTTTCTATAAATGGGGAGGGGGCGGAGCCCCCGTTTCCCATCTCTTCCTCGCTTGCTTGCTTCTTCTTTGCTTCATTGCTTGCAGTGCCTCCGATGGCGCCACGAAGGAAGTTCTCTGCCGCCGAGAAGGGGAAGGCCCCTCGCGAGGGCCCCGGTTCCCCGAAGCCCAAGCGCGGTCGCGGCCGTCCGCGCAAGCACGCTGTGACCCCCGCCTTGGCCCACCGTCGAGGCGGTGCCGCGGCACGCGGAGGGGACCGTCCCAATCATGGCGGTCTAGCTGACGAGGGGAGTTTTGCGATGGTGGCGCGGCCTCCCCGCCCACGCTTCCATTCAGCGGAGGTGTCGCCAGAGTTCGTTGTCTGGTCGGAGAACCCGGCCGGCAACTGGCTCCAGCTTTCGCGCTTCCTTGCCGATGAACTGCCGGTCCCTGGTCCAGGCGGGCTCTGGTTGTAGGCGGATGGTTGCTGCAGCAAGGCCTCCTGGGTCGCGGTCGAGACTTCCGCCGCGGGCAACATAGCCCTGGCCCGCGGCTGGCAGACGTTCGCCCGCGCGCGCGGCCTGGGCAGGCGGTGCACGCTCCACTTCAGGTATGATGGTGGGTCGACCCTCTATGTGAGGGTGTTCGGGGAAGACAGTCGCCGCGCTGGGTGCTGCCCCGAGACGAACGACGGTGAGGAGGTGCTCGGCCTTGGTGATGGTCGCGACGAGGAGGAGGGCGAGCCTGCCCACGGCGGCGACCGCGTCTCTTCTAGCTACGGCGGCTCTTCCTTTGGTGATAGCTCTAGCAGCGGTGGCTACGACCAGCCGCAGCGCCGCCGCGCCCGCTTCGAAGGAGGCAGCGGGTCATCTCGTCGCCGTGCCTCCGTGAAGCGTGATGAGGGGTCTGGCTAGGCTCGGGGCATCGCTAAGGGCCTGCCTCCGCGGATTGCTGAAATGCTGCTTTGTTTAGCTTTTTCCTTTTTTCCTACATCAGAAAATGAAACCAGTATGGGCCCAGAGGGGCATGTATCGAACTGTGGTCCTTCATTAATGCAACGTGCATGTTATTCCCATGACGTGTTGTTATTTTGCGCAAAGATAACTTAACCTAGCGGGTTTGGGATGCCCTTTCCTTCACGAGATGTCTGCGTTTGCTCAAAAACTGCAAAAAAATGTTAGCCGGTGCGCTAGAGGATTTTCCGTTCACCCAAACCTTGACTTGGCGCTTCGTATCGTGGTACTCGAGGGGCACGGATTAGGAGAGATGTGCCAGCTTTCAGGCTCGAACGAGGGTGACTCGCGAGAAGGCAGAGAGAAGAAAAATGCTCGTGAGGGCACCTGCCTAGCCCCCTCGCGAGGTATGCGAGAGAGAGAGAGATCATGAGCAAACCAGAGCTGAAAAATGCGGTAAAAGGCGAAGGAACCAAATCAGCAAGGAACGCCAAAGGCAAACTTTGATTAAGGAGAAGCGCGCGAACTGCGGAAAGCAAATGAAAAGCCGCGTCCGGCACCTAATCTAGTCTTCAAGTCTTCTCACTAGCGCAGAGCTAAGTGCTGTCCACTAGGCGTGGGAGGGAGCCCCAGGGCCTAAGGCCGGCGCTCCTGAGACTCCGGGGCGTGTACAACCCCAACTAATTATTACGTGAGAGTGTCACGGGCGGCGATTCTTCACAGGCACCGGGCCTTCTTCACAGGCATTGGGCCTTACTTCACAGGCTCTGTGCCTTGCTTCATGGGTAGAACTTCCGGAGGTGCTGGATGTTCTAGGCATTTTGGATAGGTGTCCCTTCTTGCGTCTCCAGGTGCACGGCGCCAGGCCTGGAGATGTGGACGACCCTGAACGGGTCCTCCCACATGGGTGAAAGCTTGTGCAACCCTTCCCTGGAGAGGACCCGCCTTAGGACCAGGTCACCGTCTCGAGCGTCCTGGAGCGAATGTTGTGGCAGTGGTAACGCCACAGCACTTGCTGGTACCTTGCCGCCCTTAATGCAGCTTTGTGACGACATTCCTCCCCCAGCACGAGATCCATCCCCCGCATGGCGTCCTGCTGTGTTTCGTCGAACGCCAGAACCCGTGCGGAGCGATGCTTGACCTCATGAGGGAGGACTACTTCAGCTCCGTAGACAAGGAAGAACGAAGTCTCGCCCGTTGGCTTGGTAGCGGTGGTGCGGATGGACCACAACACGGACTGGAGCTCGTCGTGCCAGCCCCTGCCGCAGGCCTCCAGCTTCTTCTTGAAGGTCCTGGTCTTGAGGCCCCTCAGGACCTCAGCATTGGCATGCTCAGCCTGGCCATTGCTCCTGGCGTGGGCCACCAAAGCGTAGCAGATCTGCGTTCCAAGGTTAGCACAGTAGGTTTTAAAGAGGTTACTAGTAAACTGTGAGCCGTTATCTATGATGATGCGGTTGGGGACCCCGAAGCGGCTCACGAGGCCCTTGATGAACTTGAGAGCAGAGCCGGCTGGAATGGTTCGGACGGCTTCCACTTCCGCCTAGTTGGTGAACTTGTCGATGGCGACGAAGAGATAACGGTAGCCCCCTGGCACTCGTGGGAATGGGCCTAGGTTGTCTAGCCCCTAGACCGCGAACGGCCACGTGAGCGGGATGGTTTGGAGGCCCTGAGCAGGCTGATGGATTTGCTTGGCATGGAATTGGCAAGCTTCGCAGGACTTCACCAGCTCGGCTGCATCGTTGAGTGCTGTCGGCCAATAGAATCTACTGCGGAAGGCCTTGCCGACGAGGGTCCGTGATGATGAGTGATGTCCACAGTCCCCGCCGTGTATGTCAATCAGCAGCTCCCTCCCTTGATCGCTAGAGATGCAGCGCAGCGTGACATCGTTCGACCGTTTCCTGTACAACTCACCATCTTGAATGCAGTATGCCGTGGCCTACCGGGCCACGTGCTCCGCGTCTTCTTCCTTCTCCGGCAGTGTCCCGTGCATTAGGTACTCCTTGAACTCCTTGGTACAACACTCCTCCTAGGGCTCGAGCGCCAAGAGTAGCCGAGCTCCTGAGGTTGGGCCGCAAGCTGGGGCTCCCGTGGCCGGGGGCTGTGGGAGCTCCTCCTGAGGCTGAGTTGTGCTTGAAAGAGGTGGCGTAGCTGACGGCTTGAAGAGCCGCTCTTCGAAGACGCCGGGCTCTTGTGGTTGCCTCTTGGATGCTCTCTTGGCAATGTCGTCGGCTTCCTTGTTGGTGCCCCGGGGCACGTGCTACAGCTTCAAGCCTGAGAAGTACTTTTCCATCTTGCGCACCTCCGCAAGGTAGGCCTCCATGTGCTCGTCCTTTGGCTCGTACACTTTGTTGGAGAAGTTGACGAGGAGCTACGAGTCGCCCTTGACGGTAAGGCGCCTCACTCCCAGAGCCGCCGCAGCCTTCAGGCCGGCTATGAGGCCTTCGTATTCTGCGATATTGTTGGAGACCTTCTCGCTGTGCTGGAAGCAGAGTTGCACGGCGTAGTAAAGCTTGTCCTGAGTGGGCAAGATTAGCACTGCTCCAACCCCCGCGCCCTGGTGCGCAAAGGCGCCATCAAAATACATGACCCAGCCGTCTGGTGCCTCACTTCCTGGGGAGGTGGACCGGTCTTCTCCTTCCTCAAGAGCCCAGGAATCTATCCATTCTGCTACAAAATCGGCGAGCGCGGCTCCCTTGATGATCGTGGTGGTGCTGAACTCCAACTAGAATGCTTGCAGCTCGATGTTCCATTCAGCGACCCTTATGTTGGGTTTCGTAGTAATTTCAAAAAAATTCCTACGCACACGCAAGATCATGTGATGCATAGCAACGAGGGGAGAGTATTGTCTACGTACCCAACGCAGACCGACTGCGGAAGCGATGACACGACGTAGAGGAAGTAGTCGTACGTCTTCTCGATCCAACCGATCAAGCACCGAAACTACGGCACCTCCGAGTTCGAGCACACGTTCAGCTCGATGACGATCCCCGGACTCTGATCCAGCAAAGTGTCGGGGAAGAGTTCCGTCAGCACGACGGCGTGGTGACGATCTTGATGAACTACAGCAGTAGCGCTTCGCCTAAACTCCGCTACAGTATTATCGAGGAATATGGTGGCAGGGGGCACCGCACACGGCTAAGGAATAGATCACGTGGATCAACTTGTGTCAACTTGTGTGTCTTTGGGGTGCCTCTACCTCAGTATATAAAGGAGCCAAGGGGGAGAGGGGCGCCGGCCAAGGAGGAGGGCGCAGGAGGAGTCCTACTCCTACCGGGAGTAGGACTCCCCCCCAATCCTATTCCAACTAGGATTCCCAAGGGGGAAAGAGGGAGAGAGGTGGCCGGCCACCTCTCCTAGTCCTAATAGGACTAGGGGAAGGGGGGAGGCGCGCAGCCCCCTTGGGTGGCCCCTTTCTCCTTTCCACTAAGGCCCATGAAGGCCCATATGGCTCCCGAGGGGTTCCGGTAACCTCCCGGTAACCCGGTAAAATCCCGATTTCACCCGGAACACTTCCGATGTCCAAACATAGGCTTCCAATATATCAATCTTTACATCTCGACCATTTCGAGACTCCTCTTCATGTCCGTGATCACATCTGGGACTCCGAACAACCTTTGGTACATCAAAATGCATAAACTCATAATATAACTGTCATCGTAACCTTAAGCGTGCGGACCCTACGGGTTCGAGAACAATGTAGACATGACCGAGACATGTCTCCGGTCAATAACCAATAGCGGGACCTGGATGCCCATATTGGCTCCTACATATTCTATGAAGATCTTTATCGGTCAGACCGCATAACAACATACGTTGTTCCCTTTGTCATCGGTATGTTACTTGCCCGAGATTCGATCGTCGGTATCCAATACCTAGTTCAATCTCGTTACCGGCAAGTCTCTTTACTCGTTCTGTAATACATCATCTCACAACTAACTCATTAGTTGCAATGCTTGCAAGGCTTATGTGATGTGCATTACCGAGAGGGCCCAGAGATACCTCTCCGACAATCGGAGTGACAAATCCTAATCTTGAAATACGCCAACTCAACATCGACCATTGGAGACACCTGTAGTACTCCTTTATAATCACCCAGTTACGTTGTGACGTTTGGTAGTACCCAAAGTGTTCCTCCGGTAAACGGGAGTTGCATAATCTCATAGTCATAGGAACATGTATAAGTTATGAAGAAAGCAATAGCAACATACTAAACGATCAGGTGCTAAGCTAATGGAATGGGTCATGTCAATCAGATCATTCTACTAATGATGTGACCTCGTTAATCAAATAACAACTCATTGTTCATGGTTAGGAAACATAACCATCTTTGATTAACGAGCTAGTCAAGTAGAGGCATACTAGTGACACTTTGTTTGTCTATGTATTCACACATGTATTATGTTTCCGGTAAATACAATTCTAGCATGAATAATAAACATTTATCATGATTATAAGGAAATAAATAATAACTTTATTATTGCCTCTAGGGCATATTTCCTTCAGTCTCCCACTTGCACTAGAGTCAATAATCTAGATTACACTGTAATGATTCTAACACCCATGGAGCCTTGGTGCTGATCATGTTTTGCTCGTGGAAGAGGCTTAGTCAACGGGTCTGCAACATTCAGATCCGTATGTATCTTGCAAATCTCTATGTCTCCCACTTGGACTAGATCCCGGATGGAGTTGAAGCGTCTCTTGATGTGTTTGGTCCTTTTGTGAAATCTGGATTCCTTTGCCAAGGCAATTGCACCAGTATTGTCACAAAAGATTTTCATTGGACCCGATGCACTAGGTATGACACCTAGATCGGATATGAACTCCTTCATCCAGACTCCTTCGTTTGCTGCTTCCGAAGCAGCTATGTATTCCGCTTCACATGTAGATCCCGCTACGACACTTTGTTTAGAACTGCACCAACTGATAGCTCCACCGTTTAATATAAACACGTATCCGGTTTGCGATTTAGAATCGTCCGGATCATTGTCAAAGCTTGCATCAACGTAACCTTTTACGGTGAGCTCTTTGTCACCTCCATATACGAGAAACATATCCTTAGTCCTTTTCAGGTATTTCAGGATGTTCTTGACCGCTGTCCAGTGATCCACTCCTGGATTACTTTGGTACCTCCCTGCTAAACTTATAGCAAGGCATACATCAGGTCTGGTACACAGCATTGCATACATGATAGATCCTATGGCTGATGCATAGGGAACATCTTTCATATTCTCTCTATCTTCTGCAGTGGTCGGGCATTGAGTCTTACTCAATTTCACACCTTGTAACACAGGCAAGAACCCTTTCTTCGCTTGATCCATTTTGAACTTCTTCAAAATTTTGTCAAGGTATGTGCTTTGTGAAAGTCCAATTAAGCGTTTTGATCTATCTCTATAGATCTTAATGCCCAATATGTAAGCAGCTTCACCGAGGTCTTTCATTGAAAAACTTTTATTCAAGTATCCCTTTATGCTATCTAGAAATTCTATATCATTTCCAATCAGTAATATGTCATCCACATATAATATCAGAAATGCTATAGAGCTCCCACTCACTTTCTTGTAAATACAGGCTTCTCCGAAAGTCTGTATAAAACCAAATGCTTTGATCACACTATCAAAACATTTATTCCAACTCCGAGAGGCTTGCACCAGTCCATAAATGGATCGCTGGAGCTTGCACACTTTGTTAGCTCCCTTTGGATCGAGAAAACCTTCCGGTTGCATCATATACAACTCTTCTTCCAGAAATCCATTCAGGAATGCAGTTTTGACATCCATCTGCCAAATTTCATAATCATAAAATGCGGCAATCGCTAACATGATTCGGACGGACTTAAGCATCGCTACGGGTGAGAAGGTCTCATCGTAGTCAATCCCTTGAACTTGCCGAAAACCTTTTGCGACAAGTCGAGCTTTGTAGACAGTAACATTACCATCAGCGTCAGTCTTCTTCTTAAAGATCCATTTATTCTCAATTGCTTGCCGATCATCGGGCAAGTCAACCAAAGTCCATACTTTGTTCTCATACATGGATCCCATCTCAGATTTCATGGCTTCAAGCCACTTTGCGGAATCTGGGCTCACCATCGCTTCTTCATAGTTCGTAGGTTCATCATGATCTAGTAGCATGACTTCCAGAACAGGATTACCGTACCACTCTGGCGCGGATCTTACTCTGGTTGATCTACGAGGTTCGGTAGTATCTTGATCTAAAGTTTTATGATCATTATCATTGGCTTCCTCACTAACTGGTGTAGGTGTCACTGAAACAGTTTTCTGTGATGAACTACTTTCCAGTAAGGGAGCAGGTACAGTTACCTCGTCAAGTTCCACTTTCCTCCCACTCACTTGTTTCGAGAGAAACTCCTTCTCTAGAAATGATCCATTCTTAGCAATGAATGTCTTGCCTTCGGATTTGTGATAGAAGGTGTACCCAACAGTTTCCTTTGGGTATCCTATGAAGACACATTTCTCCGATTTGGGTTCGAGCTTATTAGGTTGAAGTTTTTTCACATAAGCATCGCAGCCCCAAACTTTAAGAAACGACAACTTTGGTTTCTTGCCAAACCACAGTTCATAAGGCGTCGTCTCAACGGATTTTGATGGTGCCCTATTTAACGTGAATGCGGCCGTCTCTAAAGCATAACCCCAAAATGATAGCGGTAAATCTGTAAGAGACATCATAGATCGCACCATATCTAGTAAAGTACGATTACGACGTTCAGACACACCATTGCGCTGTGGTGTTCCGGGTGGCGTGAGTTGTGAAACTATTCCACAGTTTTTCAAATGTACACCAAACTCGTAACTCAAATATTCTCCTCCACGATCAGATCGTAGAAACTTTATTTTCTTGTTACGATGATTTTCAACTTCACTCTGAAATTCTTTGAACTTTTCAAATGTTTCAGACTTATGCTTCATTAAGTAGATATATCCATATCTGCTCAAATCATCTGTGAAGGTGAGAAAATAACGATATCCGCCTCGAGCCTCAATATTCATCGGACCACATACATCGGTATGTATGATTTCCAACAAATCTATTGCTCTCTCCATAATACCGGAGAACGGTGTTTTAGTCATCTTGCCTATGAGGCACGGTTCGCAAGTACCAAGTGATTCATAATCAAGTGGTTCCAAAAGTCAATCAGTATGGAGTTTCTTCATGCGCTTTATACCGATATGACCTAAACGACAGTGCCACAAATAAGTTGCACTTTCATTATCAACTCTGCATCTTTTGGCTTCAACATTATGAATATGTGTATCACTACTATCGAGATTTAATAAGAATAGACCACTCTTCAAGGGTGCATGACCATAAAAGATATTACTCATATAAATAGAACAACCATTATTCTCTGATTTAAATGAATAACCGTCTCGCATTAAACAAGATCTAGATATAATGTTCATGCTCAACGCTGGCACCAAATAACAATTATTTAGGTCTAATATTAATCCCGAAGGTAGATGTAGAGGTAGCGTGCCGACTGCGATCACATCGACTTTGGAACCGTTTCCCACGCGCATCGTCACCTCGTCCTTAGCCAATCTTCGCTTAATCCGTAGCCCCTGTTTCGAGTTGCAAATATTAGCAACAGAACCAGTATCAAATACCCAGGTGCTACTGCGAGCATTAGTAAGGTACACATCAATAACATGTATATCACATATACCTTTGTTCACCTTGCCATCCTTCTTATCCGCCAAATACTTGGGGCAGTTCCGCTTCCAGTGACCAGTCTGCTTGCAGTAGAAGCACTCAGTTTTAGGCTTATGTCCAGACTTGGGTTTCTTCTCTTGAGCAGCAACTGGCTTGCTGTTCTTCTTGAAGTTCCCTTTCTTCTTTCCTTTGCCCTTTTTCTTGAAACTAGTGGTTTTGTTAACCATCAACACTTGATGCTCCTTTTTGATTTCTACCTCCGCAGCTTTCAGCATTGCGAAGAGCTCGGGAATAGTCTTGTTCATCCCTTGCATATTATAGTTCATCACAAAGCTCTTGTAGCTTGGTGGCAGTGATTGGAGAATTCTGTCAATGACGCAATCATCCGGAAGATTAATTCCCAATTGAATCAAGTGATTATTATACCCAGACATTTTGAGTATATGCTCACTGACAGAACTGTTCTCCTCCATCTTGCAGCTATAGAACTTATTGGAGACTTCATATCTCTCAATTCGGGCATTTGCTTGAAATAATAACTTCAACTCCTGGAACATCTCATATGCTCCATGACGTTCAAAACGTCGTTGAAGTCCCGATTCTAAGCCGTAAAGCATGGCACACTGAACTATCGAGTAGTCATCAGCTTTGCTCTACCAGACGTTCACAACATCTGGTGTTGCTCCAGCAGCAGGCCTGGCACCTAGCGGTGCTTCCAGGACGTAATTCTTCTGTGCAGCAATGAGGATAATCCTCAAGTTACGGACCCAGTCCGTGTAATTGCTACCATCATCTTTCAACTTTGCTTTCTCAAGGAACGCATTAAAATTCAACGGAACAACAGCACGAGCCATCTATCTACAATCAACATAAACAAGCAAGATACTATCAAGGACTAAGTTCATGATAAATTTTAAGTTCAATTAATCATATTACTAAAGAACTCCCACTTAGATAGACATCCCTCTAATCCTCTAAGTGATCACGTGATCCAAATCAACTAAACCATGTCCGATCATCACGTGAGATGGAGTAGTTTCATCGGTGAACATCATTATGTTGATCATATCTACTATATGATTCACGCTCGACCTTTCGGTCTCCGTGTTCCGAGGCCATATCTGCATATGCTAGGCTCATCAAGTTTAACCTGAGTATTCTGCGTGTGCAACTGTTTTGCACCCGTTGTATTTGAACGTAGAGCCTATCACACCCGATCATCACGTGGTGTCTCAGCACGAAGAACTTTCGCAACGGTGCATACTCAGGGAGAACACTTCTTGATAATTTAGTGAGAGATCATCTTATAATGCTACCGTCAATCAAAGCAAGATAAGATGCATAAAAAGATAAACATCACATGCAATCAATATAAGTGATATGATATGGCCATCATCATCTTGTGCTTGTGATCTCCATCTCCGAAGCACCGTCATGATCACCATCGTCACCGGCGCGACACCTTGATCTCCATCGTAGCATCGTTGTCGTCTCGCCAATTTTATGCTTCCACGACTATCACTACCGTTTAGTAATAAAGTAAAGCATTACATCGCGATTGCATTGCATACAATAAAGCGACAACCATATGGCTCCTGCCAGTTGCCGATAACTCGATTACAAAACATGATCATCTCATACAATAAAATTCAGCATCATGCCTTGACCATATCACATCACAACATGCCCTGCAAAAACAAGTTAGACGTCCTCTACTTTGTTGTTGCATGTTTTACGTGGCTGCTACGGGCTTAAGTAAGAACCAATCTCACCTACGCATCAAAACCACAACGATAGTTTGTCAAATAGACTCCGTTTTAACCTTCGCAAGGACCGGGCGTAGCCATACTTGGTTCAACTAAAGTTGGAGAGGCAGTCGCCCGCAAGCCATCTCTGTGCAAAGCACGTCGAGGGAACCGGTCTCGCGTAAGCGTACGCGTAAGGTTGGTCCGGGTCGTCTCGTCCAACAATACCGCCGAACCAAAGTATGACATGCTGGTAGGCAGTATGACTTGTATCGTCCACAACTCACTTGTGTTCTACTCGTGCATATAACATCAACATAAATAACCTGGCTGGGATGCCACTGTTGGGTTTCGTAGTAATTTCAAAAAATTTCCTACGCACACGCAAGATCATGTGATGCATAGCAACGAGGGGAGAGTATTGTCTACATACCCAACGCAGACCGACTGCGGAAGCGATGACACGACGTAGAGGAAGTAGTCGTACGTCTTCTCGATCCAACCGATCAAGCACCGAAACTACGGCACCTCCGAGTTCGAGCACACGTTCAGCTCGATGACGATCCCCGGACTCCGATCCAGCAAAGTGTCGGGGAAGAGTTCCGTCAGCACGACGGCGTGGTGACGATCTTGATGAACTACAGCAGCAGGGCTTCGCCTAAACTCCGCTACAGTATTATCGAGGAATATGGTGGCAGGGGGCACCGCACACGGCTAAGGAATAGATCACGTGGATCAACTTGTGTCAACTTGTGTGTCTTTGGGGTGCCTCTACCTCAGTATATAAAGGAGCCAAGGGGGAGAGGGGCGCCGGCCAAGGAGGAGGGCGCAGGAGGAGTCCTACTCCTACCGGGAGTAGGACTCCCCCCCCCAATCCTATTCCAACTAGGATTCCCAAGGGGGAAAGAGGGAGAGGGGTGGCCGGCCACCTCTCCTAGTCCCTAGTCCTAATAGGACTAGGGGAAGGGGGGAGGCGCGCATCCCCCTTGGGCTGCCCCTTTCTCCTTTCCACTAAGGCCCATGAAGGCCCATATGGCTCCCGGGGGGTTCTGGTAACCTCCCGGTAACCCGGTAAAATCCCGATTTCACCCGGAACACTTCCGATGTCCAAACATAGGCTTCCAATATATCAATCTTTACATCTCGACCATTTCGAGACTCCTCGTCATGTCCGTGATCACATCCGGGACTCCGAACAACCTTCGGTACATCAAAATGCATAAACTCATAATATAACTGTCATCGTAACCTTAAGCGTGCGGACCCTACGGGTTCGAGAACAATGTAGACATGACCGATACACGTCTTCGGTCAATAACCAATAGCGGGACCTGGATGCCCATATTGGCTCCTACATATTCTACGAAGATCTTTATCGGTCAGACCGCATAACAACATACGTTGTTCCCTTTGTCATCGGTATGTTACTTGCCCGAGATTCGATCGTCGGTATCCAATACCTAGTTCAATCTCGTTACTGGCAAGTCTCTTTACTCGTTCTGTAATACATCATCTCACAACTAACTCATTAGTTGCAATGCTTGCAAGGCTTATGTGATGTGCATTACCGAGAGGGCCCAGAGATACCTCTCCGACAATCGGAGTGACAAATCCTAATCTTGAAATACGCCAACTCAACATCGACCATTGGAGACACCTGTAGTACTCCTTTATAATCACCCAGTTATGTTGTGACGTTTGGTAGTACCCAAAGTGTTCCTCCGGTAAACGGGAGTTGCAGAATCTCATAGTCATAGGAACATGTATAAGTTATGAAGAAAGCAATAGCAACATACTAAACGATCAGGTGCTAAGCTAATGGAATGGGTCATGTCAATCAGATCATTCTACTAATAGTGTGACCTCGTTAATCAAATAACAACTCATTGTTCATGGTTAGGAAACATAACCATCTTTGATTAACGAGCTAGTCAAGTAGAGGCATACTAGTGACACTTTGTTTGTCTATGTATTCACACATGTATTATGTTTCCGGTAAATACAATTCTAGCATGAATAATAAACATTTATCATGATTATAAGGAAATAAATAATAACTTTATTATTGCCTCTAGGGCATATTTCCTTCACCTTTCGGCTGAGTTTGGGCTCCTGAGTACCCTCTCCAACGGGTAAGATGAGACAACCTTGATGGGGTGCCCCTGGAAGTAGTGTCGCAGCTTGCGCGAGGCCACCAAGAGTGTGAGTAGGAGCTTTTGCGGCATGGGGTAGCGTGACCTTGCGTCCCGCAGTACGGTGCTGACGAAGTACACCGGGTGCTCAACGAGGGCTGGCACACTGTTGAGGCTTGGGTCTTGCGGAGATTGTGGCATATCCTGAGGTGGAGGGTTTCCTGAGACTTGGCCATCCTCAGGAGTTTCCGCGATGTTGCCCTGCCGAGCTTGATCTTCCGCCGCTGATGGTTCTAGTGTGCCTTCCTGACCCTGCGCGGCATCAGCTCTGGCTTGGCGCGGTACACTCTTGTCTCTGCGCTCCTCCCAAACCGCCACCAGCGCTGCGCTGGCCGAGTACGCGGTGGCGGCGAGGTAGAGTACCAGAGGCTCGAGAGGCCGCGGCGCTACATTCACCGGGGGGCTGGTGAGGTATTTCTTGAGGTCTTGGAAGGCCCGGTCGGCCTCCGGGGTCCACTCGAAGGGGCCTTTCTTCTTCATGAGCTTAAAGAAGGGTAAGGCGCGCTCGCCTAGCTTAGAGATGTAACGCCCTAATGCGGTCATTTGTCCTGCCAGCTTTTGCATCTCCTTGAGGGTCTGTGGTGGGCTCATGTCTTCGATGGCCTTGATCTTCTCCGGGTTCGCCTCAATCCGTCTGTGGGATACGAGAAACCCCAGCAACTTGCTAGAGGGGACGCCAAACACGCACTTCTCCGGGTTAAGCCTCAAGTTCACCCGGCGCAAACTTTCAAAGGTCTCCTCAAGTTCACCCCGCCTCGCGAGATTTGACCACTATGTCATCAACGTAGGCTTGTGTGTTCCTGCCGAGCTGTCGCCCCAAGGCGATGTGCATCAACTGCTGAAAGGTTGCGCCCGCGTTGCGAAGGCTGAAAGGCATGCAGGTGTAGCAGTACACCCCACATGGTGTCAAGAAGGTCGTCTTCTCCACATCCTCCACCGCCATCTTGATCTAATGGTATCCAGAGAACGCATCCAGGAAACATAACAAATCGCACTCGGCGGTGGAGTCGATGATTTGATCGATGCGTGGAAGGGGGAACGGATCTTGGGGGCAGGCTTTGTTGAGGTTGGTGAAGTCGACGCACATCCGTTCCTTCCCACATTTCTTCGGTACTACGACAGGGTTCGCCAGCCATTCGGGGTATCGAACTTCTCGGATGATACCTGCCACCTCCAGCTTGCGTGTCTCTTGGACGATGAAGGCCTGCTTCTCAGTGGACTGTCGTCTTGCTCGCTGCTTCACGGGGCGTATGTTGGGGCACACCCTTAGATGATGCTAGATTACCTCTCTCGGGACCCCTACCAGCTGATTGGGATCCCACGTGAATATCTCCTTGTTCACACGCAAAAACCTCACCAAAGCTTCTTCTTGTCCCGGGCCAAGGCCGATTCCTATGGTGAAGGTGGCTACTGAAGACCCGTCCTCGTTGACCGACACCTGCTTGGTCTCCGCCTTGTCTTGGGTGAACAACTGCCTCTTCTTGGTGGGTGCGGTCTCCTTGGCCTTGGGCGCACTGGTGCCGGTTGGCTGTGCCGCTGTTGCGGTCTTGAAGGCGAGCCTGAGCATCGTCACGGCCTCCTTAGTGTCCCCCTTGATGGTGAGGACACCCTTGCTCCCTGGCATCTTCATGAGGTTGTAGGCCGAGTGAGTTGCTGCCATGAACTGAGCGAGAGCTGGGTACCCGAGGATGGCGTTGTATGGGAGACCGATGCGGGCGATGTCAAAGTCCACCAGCTCGGTGTGATAGTTGTCTCGCGTGCCAAAGGTGATAGGGAGGCTGCCCCAGAGAGTGGGAAGCTCCAACACCCATGCCCACGAAGGGCTTGCTGAGGCCGAGCCGCTCGAGCGGCACATGAAGAAGGCTGAAGACTTCTACGGAGAGCAAGTTGAGGCCAGCGCCGCCGTCGACGAGGGTCTTGGTAAAGACCACGTTGCAGATGGTGGGCATGCAGAGCATCAGGAGCACCCCGGAGCCGGCGGTGGAGTCGGGGTGGTCTTCCGAGCCGAAGGTGAGGTCGGCCTCCGGCGCGGCCCAACCCCGCGGAGCCTCCAGGTGTCTGGTGGTTGCGCCAATTTGACAGAAGAAAGGTTTGACGTGGTGATCTAAAGGCGGTGCTTGAGAGCCACCCAGCAGTGCCGCGATTGTGTGGTGCGCCGGCATCGCATAGCGCACGGTGAAGAGGTCGCGGAGTTCCCCCCAGGATGCCACCATGGATCTCGGGAGGTTGAGTAGCCAGGCGCACGGCTCGCCGGTGAGGGCCATGGGAACCAGTTGACCATGATCTCGTCGTTGCCCCCGGCTTCGAGGACGACCTCCTCATACGCCAGCAGGAACGGTGCCGGGTCTGCCACGCCGTCGTAACGCGGCGGCATCTCCGGCTTGAACTTGGTTGGCCACTGCACTCGCCGCAGGGCGGGGGCCAGGGCTCGGTACCCAGACTCCCTGTTGCTGGTGTCGGCCGCAGAGGTGGGTGCCGGGGCACCTGCCATGGGAGCGAAGTGCGGCGGCGCGGGGCGCAGGTTGGTGGAGAGGAGCTTCGGCGCACCCCTACCTGGCGCGCCAAATGTCAGATGTGGGGTTCCAGCTAACCCTTAAGGTTCGAACACTAGGGTGCGCGCGAAGTCTTTCCCTCCTACCGATCTACGCTCTAGCTCGCCTATATCTTGCAGACGAACTCGACGAACTCACAACACAGAAAGAGACTGGGTTTATACTAGTTCGGGCCACCGTTGTGGTGTAATACCCTACTCCAGTGTGGTGGTGGTGGATTGCCTCTTGGGCTGATGATGAACAATACAAGGGGAAGAACAGCCTCCCGAGGTTGAGGTGTTCTTGTGCGTATGAACTTGTGATGTGAGGATTCGACTTCCTCAAGCTAAGATCCCATCTCCCTACTATGGTGGTGGCTAGTCCTATTTATAGAGGCCCTGGTCCTCTTCCCAAATATTAAGCGGGAAGGGAGCCAACAATGGCGGGCTAATTCGAAGGGGGACAGCTAGTACAAGCTATCCTGACAAAAGCAGTCTTCGCATGTGAAAGGCTCTGGTGGTGACACCGTCTTGGGCTCCACGATGACCTACGTCTTGCAGTCCATGGTCTTGGTCTTATTGCACCGAAATGGCAACCTTTGCCTGGGGCCTCGGTACTCCGCGGCTGCGCTTGCCTCCTTTGCACCAAAGAGGAAACAAGGACGCTGCACGCACTGGCGCCCACCTGGCGCCCGCCTGGTGTCGATCGTCATGGCTCACGTCACGAGAGCCTCTTGAGGTTTGCCCCACCTTGATATCTCCGCCCCTCGCGAGCCTTCCTGGCTAGGCTGCTCGGGAGAAGGTCTTGCGCCGTCCGCCTCGCGAGGCTTGGACCCTCGCGAGGGTCTTGGCTGCCTTGTTGACGAAGATGGGCCGTACGGCCTGCTGGCTCCGCCACGCCGCGGGCCGCAGGCAGGCAAGTCTGGGGACCCCCGTTCCCAGAACGCCGACACCCCCTTTGTTCTTCTCCAACGCCTTGAGGAGTTTATCGTATTGGCTTTTGTATGTGTCGGTGTTGAATGCAACACAAACATGGGTAAGGTCTTTGCAAAATTCCTTGCTCTTGCATGCCTGGTAAAAGTTTGCCACAAAGTGTCTCATGCACCAAAGGTGTTGAAGTTTTGGAAGACATGGAATATCAACATCTATTGCTTTGAGAATCCCATGATGGCGATCCGATATAATGCATACCTCTCTCTTGCCAATTACCCTTTGTCCTCACATGCTCCATGAACAACTCCCAATTGTCATCGTGCTCCGAAGGCACCAAGGCAAATGCCACCGGCAACACGTTATCATTTGACGAGTGGGCCATTGCCACCATCAATGTGCCCTTGTATTTGTCGGTCAATAATGTACTATCTATAGACAAGACCGTCCGAGAATACAAGAATGCCTCGATGCATTGACCAAAGCTCCAGAAGGCACGGTGAAACACTCCGTCAATTGACTCGACCGGATGGCGCATGCCCGGGTTCCGATGAGCAATGGCTGCCAACATCTTCAGCAGAATGTTATATGCGGCCTCATAATCACCATGCAACATCCTAATAGCGTTTGCCTTGGCCATCCATGCCTTCCCATACTTGACCGGGTATCCGAATAGTTCCTCAATCAAAGTCATGAGAAACTTGACCTTCACGGTTGGATCATGTGCTATTTGATTCAATAATTTGTAGCCTAGATACTTAGACATGATTTGACGGTGTCCTTTGCTTCGGTCGGCCTTGTCCGGGGGTACACACGTGTGAGTGCCCGGTTTCTTTGATTTTTCTACCACGGACCCTCCAAGGGCAACCTTCTTGGTCACATTTGACTGTGTACTGAACATTTTGATTGGAATGACCAACAACAAACGGCCTATGGTTCCTAATGGCATAGTCACACAACCATATCTTGAACTCTACCAAAGAACCAAACTTGATGCCTTTCTTCAAATGAGCATTCTCATCCTCATTTTGTGGCTGAGGATCACCGACCTTGGGGAACGATGTTGGCTCAATGCAAACAACCCCAATCTCATCCCACCGTCAACAACAGCCTTGTCCGCAAGACTCACATCCCTAAACAATGACATCCCTCTTTCCTTGCCAGCCACCTTCTTATATATTTCATTTTCTTGCACCGTCAACCCATCCTCATCCAATTCTTCCTCCGGACCCTCATCATCGGAGCCATACCCACACATACGGTTATAAGGGAGGGTATGGTCCATGTCTTGTTGCCGCACAATGACATCCAAGTTACCAATGGCATTGTACTGAATCTCCTCATTCTCCGCATAAGCATCCTCTTGAGCAACAATATCATCATCAACATGACCACTAGCATCTTCTTGAACAAGAGGAATAACATTATCTCGGAGTACTATGGCGCTAGCATTGATATGATCTTCATTGGGTTGGCTACTTGGTGGTTGGCTAGAACAATTGGGGACATACACCTCGGCACTACCATCATGTATTGGGGAGGATACATTGTGGTTCATATCAATTTGCAAGGGAGGAGGATCAACCTTTGTGGCAAATATCTCAAGAGACTTGTCTTGTGATGCGTCTACTTTGTCCTTGTACACATTCCAATGCAATTGGGAGGTGATGGGCATACTCTTTAGTCGGGACTTTACTCCCAATCCAATGTCATACCTCCCAATAAGATTAACCTCGACATTTGGGTCATTCCAATGTAAGACGCTTCTCACTTTCACTACAAGATCATCAAAGCTTGGACTTGTGTCAAAAACCATAGCCTCTTCCTCTTCATCGTATTTTCCATTCATAAATTTCGTCTTGTCCAAATAATGAAAATTTACGAGCTTATGCATCTAAGAACAATGGAAACAATAAAGTCATCCATATATGTCATCCAACCAATTCAAAAATGGAGCAACAACATAATTTATGCACACATTGGACAAAAATTTCTATTCATAGTTAATTTCACCTTAACCTTAACCATAACCCTAACCATAACTATAATCCTAACCCTAACCCTAACACTAAACCCTCACATTATCACTATGAAAGGATTGATATAGTTGACTAGAGGGGGGGGGGGATAGTCAACTAACAATTTTTAGCTTTTCTTTACCAATTTAAACTTTGCATCAAAGTAGGTTGTCTAGATATGCAACTAAGTGAGCAAGCAAGCAAGGGATACAACACAATATAATCTTGCACAAATAAAGGTTAGAGATAACCAAGAATGGAGCCGGTGGAGACGAGTATGTGTTACCGAAGTTCCTTCCCTTTGAGAGGAAGTACGTCTCCGTTGAAGCGGTGTGGAGGCACAATGCCCCCAAAGAAGCCACTAGGGCCACCGTATTATTCTCACGCCCTCAGACAATGCGAGATGCTGTGATTCCACTATTGGTGCCCTTGGAGGCGGTGATCGAACCTTTACAAACAAGGTTGGGGCAATCTCCACAACTTAATTGGAGGCTCCCAACGACACCATGAAGCTTCACCACAATGGAATATGGCTCCGCGGTGACCTCAACCGTCTAGGGTGCTCAAACACCCAAGAGGAACAAGATCCGCAAGGGATTATTGGGGGGAATCAAATTTCTCTTGGTGAAAGTGTAGATCAGGGCCTTCTCAACCAATCCCTAGAAAATCAACAAGTTTGATTGACTAGGGAGAGAGATCGGGCTAAAATGGAGCTTTGAGCAACAATGGAGCTTAGGGAGAGAAGAGGTGGTCAACTTGGGGAAGAAGACCCCCCTTATAGTGTGAGGAAAAATCCAACCATTACCCACCTACTCAGCCCGCGACATGCGGTACTACCGCACATACCCACGGTACTACCGCAGAGGCATGTGGTACTACCGCTCGCGTGGCAGGAGCCAGGTGAGGCCCTGTTGCATAAGGCAACGAGCGGTAGAACCGTCGAAGCGGTACTATCGCAAGGTAGGGCTCATACTGGGCTGGGAAGGCACGAACTAATAAAAATACATCCGTGGCTACTTCTGCTAAGTTTCGGTCAGTGCAAAAATCTGGCACGGTACTACAGCTCACAGGGAGCGGTACTACCATGTAGGGTGCGAAACAAAAATTACTTCCACCCCTACTTTTTCTCACGCCACTGTTCTGGGCTAGAGGCCACGATACTACCGCGAGCTAGGAGCGGTACTACCACACTCGCGGTACTACCGCTGCCATGGGCGGTACTACCGTGGGCAGCTGTGGTACTACTGCTCCCTTGAGGAGTACTACCGCACGCCACAGACCAGTAGCACTAGAGAGCCTTCATCTTCGCAACGACAAGGGGAACAATTGGTGCTGCAATGAAGCAAGGAAACACTACAGGAATCAGGTAATTTGCCGTCTGTGGATCACAGACGGCAAAGACCTAAATACAGACGGCAAAGATTTTGCCGTCAGGAAGTAGACGGCAAAGTCAGACGGCAAAGATAAGTCGGCAAAGAATACTTTGCCGTCAGCATTTCGTCATGCAGACGGCAAAGATTTTGTCGTCAGCCAACTAAAGATTTGCCGTTTGTCGCAAAAATAATAGACGGCGAAATCCTGTTCTTTGCCGTCTGTCAAAACTTGTTCTTTGCTGTCATCTAGACTAAACTACAGACGGCAAAGATTATTTTTCATTTAAAAAAGAGTGACGTCAGAGCAGAGCTTCTCGCCGGACACAGCAGGTTCAGCTCAAGTAGATTTGGATTCGACACGACGTGCTGCATTTCATTTATCAAGGTTGAGTTACAGAGAAGAAACAAAATTGTCCTGGAAATTTACAAAAAGGACCCTGCCAAGTAAAAATAAAAGCAATCAAGTCCTCCACTACAGCAACTTGGACTTCACCGCCGGTCGTCCTTCTTCTGGCCGGAGACAGAACCACAGGGGTTCCACTACCGCCGCCTTGCCCTGCCCACGCCGGCCCGCAGCACCAATAGGAGCCGAATGGAGGAGACGCTATCCGCTCTGCCCGCGCCGGCCCGAAGCACCAACCGTAGTTATTCCCCTGCCCGCAGCGGTCTCATGCGTCGGCCGTGCCCTGCTCGCGCCGCCCGCTCGCCGCCCGCCCGTGCGTCGCGCGCAGCGGCCTCCCGCGCCGACCGCTCTGCCCGCACCGGCCATGTCCTGCTCGTGCTGCCGCCTCGCTGGAGAAGCTGCAGCGGCCTCTGCACCGTCCGCTCTGCCCGCACCGGCCAAGCCTGGCTCGCGCCGCCCGCCCCGCTGGAGGAGCCGAAGAGGCCTCCCGCGCCGGCCGCTCTGCCTGCACCGGCCAACCCTGGCTCGCGACGCCCGCCCCGCTGGAGAGCCGAAGCGGCCTCCCGCGCTGGCCGCCCTGCCCGCACCGGCCAAGCCTGGCTCGCGCCGCCCGCCCTGCTGGATGAGCCGAAGCGGCCTCCCGCGCCGGCCGCCCTGCCCACAGGAAGGGGAAGGAGGGAGCCAGAGGAGGCGGAGCAGAGGAAGGGGAGGAAGATTGGACGAAGGTTTGCCAGCGATGGCGGAGGGTTCGCCGGCCGGAGGAGCCGCGGCTGGTGGCGCCGGCGAGTGGATCGGGATGCGGGCGAGGTGGTGGGGGTGGGCTGCGTGCGTGCAGAGAGATAGGTACAAGAGAGAGAGAGATCGTGCGGGATAAGGGAGAGAGAGCATGGTGGGGCCAGGCGTGGGGGAGTGTTGGGGTGGGGGGCTACGATTGTGGGCTGTGTGGGTTGAGATGCCGCCACGTCATCGATCCGCGTGATCGATCCGCGTGGTGTGTTTTCTCTTTGCCGTCTGCATTTTTTACTACAGACGGGAAAGAGCACACTTTGCCGTCTGCAAAAAAAATACAGATAGCAAAGATCTTTGCCGTCTACGTTTTATATTAAAGACGGCAAAGTGAGCTCTTTGCCGTCTGTATTTTTTTCAGACGGCAAAGTGAGCTCTTTGCTGTCTGTAATTTTTTTTCAGACGGCAAAGTCTATTTTACCTTTACTTTTTCTTAGCCGTCTATTGATGACGGCAAACCCTTTCTTTGCCGTCTGTCCCGACGAAATACTGACGGCAAAGAAATTACTAACGGCAAATCTCCTGTTTCCCGTAGTGAAAGGTGGTGCAAAGGAACATATGTGTACGTGTTGATTCCACCCTAACCTTTCCGACGCGAACCCCCTCTTAATAGTACGGCTTTCCTACAACTCAAATCCACCGAAAAGAAACATAGAGAAACGCCGTCTTCGATAGGTTCCAAGGGGCACCGAATCATCTTGTGCCTAGACATGAGATATCTGAAATGCTCAATGCACACGATTAGTCCGCAAATGCATTGTCATCAATCACCGAAACCACTTAGGGAGAAATATGCCCTTACAACCTCCCCCTTTTTTGTGGATTGACGACAATACGGGATTTGCACATAGGGATATAGACAGGCTCCCCCTAGATGTGTGCACTCTATAGAAATGCTTTGGACTGCACGACACACATACTAGGATCAACACTCCCCCTATATTTTATAAACAAGGCAATCCTTGCAACAATATGAATGATAATGAGCATGGAGGCAAGGTATAGAAATGAGCATGAAGTAAAGGGCACATGAGATAATAAGCTCACAATCTACTAAACATGCTAGACAATAGGATAAGACAGTAGGATAAGCTGAGGACATATGTCTTACAACATATGATAGTCTCCTGGACTCACACGAACACAACCACAAACCAAAGCAAACGAAGGTTCAACAGAACAAAAGCAAAGTGAACAAACCAAGACACGACACAAGACTCACAAATCCTACACTCTCTCCCACTTTGGCATCGAGACACCAAAAAAAGGCAGAGAGGACACCTACGACACAGGTGGTGGCAAAACTCGACGGCATCACCAGTCATGTTCCTCCTCCTCAGACTCCTCGGTAGCATGGGATGTGGAAGGAATTCCAGTCTCCTCCTCTAACTCACTCCACTGGCAGTGCTGTCTGGTCCACTGCTCCTCATCTGTGATCCGCTCCTTAGAGCCACTCTGGACCTCAAGGCCAACCTGCCTCATGATGGCTTTGTCGCGACGATGAGCCATCTTGGCGTTCACATGAGCCTGGTACTGACCCTTGGCCTGCATGCAAAACATGACACTACATTTCTTCTAATCTGTGGTTTGAATATACCTGGTGAGGGAGTCCTGGATTAGGGGGTCTCCGGATAGCCGGACTATATCCTTTGGCCGGATTGTTGGACTATGAAGATACAAGATTGAAGACTTCGTCTCGTGTCCGGAGGAACTCTACTTGGCGTGGAAGGCAAGCTAGGCAGTACGGATATAGATATCTCCTCCTTTGTAACCGATCTTGTGTAACCCTAGCCCTCTCCAGTGTCTATATAAACTGGAGGGTTTTAGTCCATAGGATAACATACAATCATACCATAGGCTAGCTTCTAGGGTTTAGCCTCTCCGATCTCGTGGTAGATCAACTCTTGTAATACTCGTATCATCAATAATAAATCAAGGAGGATGTAGGGTTTTACCTCCATCAAGAGGGCCCGAACCTGGGTAAAACATCGTGTCCCCTGCCTCCTATTACCATCCGCCTTAGACGCA
This sequence comes from Triticum aestivum, assembly GCF_018294505.1. Lineage (NCBI taxonomy): Eukaryota > Viridiplantae > Streptophyta > Magnoliopsida > Poales > Poaceae > Triticum > Triticum aestivum. The sequence goes on along the minus strand of NC_057812.1, from coordinate 69,174,550 downwards.
CAGTTCGGGACCCCCTACCCGAGATCCGCCGGTTTTGACACCGACGTTGGTGCTTTCATTGAGAGTTCCTCTGTGTCGTCGCCGTTAGGCTTGATGGCTCCTACGATCATCGATAGCGATGCAGTCCAGGGTGAGACTTTTCTCCCCGGATGGATCTTTGTGTTCGGCGGCTTCGCACTGCGGGCCAACTCGCTTGGCCATCTGGAGCAGAGTGAAAGTTACGCCCTTGGCCACCAGGTCAGGTTTGGAAGCTTAAATTACACGGCCGATATCCGCGGAGACTTGATCTTCGACAGATTCGAGCCCCTGCCTTGTGCGTCGCACGGTCACGATGAGTACGATTTAGCTCTACCATCGGACCATATTCAGGAGATCGCACCGGCAGCCGCTCCGAGCCTCAATTCGGAGCCAGTTGCGCCATCCATGGACGGGTGGGTAGACCCCGTCATGGAGGCCGTATCCTCAGCGGCGATCGAGCCGAATATCGACCTTACCCTTCACGAGAGCCGTGTTGCCAAACTGCCGGATCCTTCTCCGGCCACGGACTCCGAACCGCCTGCGCCCGTTCCTGTCGAATCCGATTGGGCGCCAATCATGGAGTTTACCTCCGCGGATATTTTTCAGCACTAGCCTTTTGGCGACATACTGGACTCATTAAGGTCTCTCTCCTTGTCAGGAGAGTCTTGGCCGAACTACGTCCGGCAGGATTGGGATGCGGATGACGAAGAAATTCGCCGCCCACCCACCACCCACTTAGTAGCCACTGTCGACGACTTAACCGACATGCTCGACTTCGACTCCGAAGACATCGACGGTATGGACGACGATGCGGGAGACAAAGAGGAACCACTGCCCACAGGGCACCGGACAGCCACCTCATCATACGATATATACATGGTGGATACACCCAAAGAAGGCAATGGTAACGAGACAATGGAGGATGACCCCTCCAAAAAGCAACCCAAGCGCCGGCGTCAGCGGCGCCGCTCTAAGTCCCGCCAAGGCAAAAGTGGTGACACCGGCACCGGAGATAATAGCACTCCGGACAGTGTCGAAGACAACAACAATCCCCTCCAGCAAGATTTAGAGCAGGAGGATGAAGGAGCCAGCCCACCTGAGAGAGCGGCAGATGGAGAGGCGGAGGATGATAATTACATGCCTCCCTCCAAAGACGAGGCAAGCCTCGACGATGACGAATTCGTCGTGCTAGAGGATCCCCTCGAACAAGAGCGCTTCAAGCGCCGACTTATAGCCACGGCAAATAACCTCAAGAAAAAGCAGCAGCAACTTCAAGCTGAGCAAGATTTGCTAGCTGACAGATGGACTGAAGTCCTGACGGCCGAGGAATATAAACTCGAACGCCCCTCCAAGAGTTACCCAAAGTGCAGGTTGCTACCCCGACTGGAGGAGGAAGCACCGAAACCTACATCCCCGGTGTATGACGCGGCTGATCGGCCACCTCGTGGCCGTGACAAAGAGGCATTCCAGCCAAAAGCTCAGCCCGCGCCCCGACGCCATTCAAATAAAAAGGCATGGGGCAATACGCCAGACCTGCGAGAAGTATTGGAGGACAAAGCAAAACATGCAAGATCGATCTACGGATCACGAGGGCGTGCTACTATGCGAGACGATAATCGTCACGCCGGATACAGTAAAAGTAAGTTCGGCCGGGCCGAACACAGCGGGCAAGACTCATTCGAGCTGCGTCGTGACATAGCCCAGTACAGAGGCGCCACACACCCCCTATGCTTCACAGACAAAGTAATGGATCATCAAATCCCAGAGGGTTTCAAACCCGTAAATATAAAATCATACGACGGCACAACAGATAATGCAGTATGGATCGAGGATTTCCTCCTGCATATCCACATGGCCCGCGGTGATGATCTACACACCATTAAATACCTCCCACTCAAGCTCAAAGGACCAGCTCGGCATTGGCTCAATAGCTTGCCAGCAGAGTCCATTGGCTGTTGGGAGGATCTAGAAGCCGCATTCCTCGACAACTTCCAGGGCACTTACGTGCGACCCCAGATGCCGATGACTTGAGACACATAATTCAGCAGCCAGAGGAATCGGCCAGGCAATTATGGACACGGTTCCTAACAAAGAAAAATAAAATCGTCGACTGTCCGGATGCAGAGGCCCTAGCAGCTTTTAAGCATAACATCCGCGACGAGTGGCTCACCCGGCACCTTGGCCAGGAAAAGCCGAAATCTATGGCAGCCCTCACGACACTCATGACCCACTTTTGTGCGGGAGAAGACAACTGGCTGGCTCACAGAAATAACATATCAAAGAACCATGGTACTTCGGATACCAAGGATGGCAATGGCAGGTCATGTTGCAACAAACATAAGCGCCGCATTAACAGCGACAATACCGAGGACAGGGCAGTCAATGCCGGATTCAAAAGCTCTAAACCCGGTCAGCGGAAAAAGCCATTCAAAAGAAGCACTCCGGGACCATCTAGTTTGGACCGTATACTCGATCGCTCGTGCCAAATACACGGCACCCCCGACAAGCCAGTCAACCACACCAACAAGGATTGTTGGGTGTTCAAGTAGGCCGGCAAGTTAAATGCCAAAAACAAAGATAAGGGGTCACATAGCGATGACAAGGATGAGCCCCGGCAGCCGAACACCGAAGGACAGAAGAGGTTCCCCCCACAAGTGTGGACGGTCAACATGATATACGCAACCCACACCCCCAAGAGGGAGTGGAAGCTTGCGCTCAAGGACGTATATGCGTTGGAGCCAGTCGCCCCAAAGTTCAACCCATGGTCCTCCTGTCCGATCACCTTCGATCGTAGGGACCACCCCACTAGTATCCGTCATGGCGGATTCGCCGCACTAGTCCTAGACCCAATCATTGACGGATTTCACCTCACTCGAGTCCTAATGAACGGCGACAACAGCCTGAACCTGCTTTATCAGGACACAGTGCGCAAAATGGATATAGACCCCTCAAGGATCAAACCCACAAAAATGACCTTTAAAGGTGTCATACCATGTGTAGAGGCCCATTGCACAGGCTCAGTCACATTGGAAGTGGTCTTCGGATCCCCGGATAACTTCCGAAGCGAAGAGTTAATCTTCGACATAGTCCCGTTCCGCAGTGGCTACCATGCACTCCTCGGGCGAACCGCATTCGCGAGATTCAATGTGGTACCACATTATGCATATCTCAAGCTCAAGATGCCAGGACCTCGGGGGGTCATAACAGTCAATGGAAACACAGAGCGCTCTCTCCGCACGGAGGAGCACACTGCGGCCCTTGTAGCAGAAGCACAAAGTAGCCTCTTAAGGCAACCCACTAGTTCGGCGATTAAGGACCCGGACACCTTCAAGCGCGCCCGGAGTAATCAGCAACTGGACCGCCTGGCACGTTCCGAGCTCGCATAGCAATGCGGACCCCACCCCGGTCCCAGCCAAACGGCGAAATCCGTGCCACGCATACACAGTTACGCGTTAAAAATACCATGGGCACAGGCGGGGAGGGGGGCACGATTGTGGCACGCTCCAAGTCGCGGCTTAAACCACACTAGGGGCTTCCCGCTTTGTTATTTTTCTCTTTTAGGACTTTAATCTCTGGAAACCCTGTCCGACAGCATGATTGCCGAACACATGATGCAGCAACCAAGGAGGCAGAAAGCTACATCACACCATGGAACTCTGTCAGGACCGGTTTTTCGGGATATTAATTTCCCAAAAGTGGTCCTTGTGCTCACCAGCCCCAGGATTACTGTAAGCTGATGAGACACCAACTTGTTACAGAAACTCCAAGCAAAATACAAAATATGAAGTACAAGACCATTCTAGCTATGGGTACAACAATTTGTTTCTAGAGGTTGATGGCGGAGGCGGTTTCGGATCATCAGCGTCTATGGGACTCCATTTCCCATAGGAACAGCTGACCAGGATAACTCCTATCTTCGCGAGGCTGCTATCACCATTACGTAGGTTCCGGGGCTTTCATCGCAACGCTCCTTTCCATGCAAGAAATCTGGCCAAGACAATAGCCAGGGACAAGCCAGTGAGTACTTTGAATGTACTCGCAAACATTAAGAACACATGTATAATATAGCCACTGATAATCATGCTTTGAAATATTCCATGATTACTTCGTCAGTCATAAATGAAGCTCATGATGCATGCAAGTAGGTTAATCATGTCATATATGAATATGCAATCAGTGAGTAGAAATAGAATGCACCGATCGGGTGTCTGAAGCGACGCCTCGAAAGGATAACAATATAAAGTATGCCTCAGTCGGGCGTCTAAGCGACACCACATAAAGGGCTTATAAGTAGATAAAATATCAAGCATGCCACAGTCGGGCGTCTGCGCGACACCGCATAAAGGGCTTATAAGTAAATAAAATAACAAGCATGCCACAGTCGGGCGTCTGTGCGACACCACATAAAGGGCTTATAAGTAAATGAAATGACAAGCATGCCACAGTCGGGCGTCTATGCGACACCACATAAAGGGCTTATATATACACATAATCACGGTGAATATCCAGGAGGTAGAACCGTCCCAGAGATACCCAATAATTCAAATAACATTAATGGTTAGTCCATAATAATAATAATCATAATCATCATACATCACAAGTCATGATCAATATTCTGGTTTAATAGTTTCTCCACCGAAGACCGACACTAAGACCGACGCTTGACCCATCCCAGACTATAGTCCTTAACCATGGACACGGCTATTCGAATAGGTTCAATATCTCTGCAGAGGGTGTACTCTTTACCCACGAGTAACGGATTTCTTTAGTCCATCAGAACTAATTCCGTCTACAGTCTTTAATCGAAAACACGCCTGACTTGCACACACCAGCTTAACCTTACACGTGTCTGGAATCACCCAGACACCTGTTAAGCAAAACTCTAAGTGGGGAGGCTACAATCTCGCGTAGCATGGGATCAAATTTTTATCGCGCGCTCCAAGGGGTGGCCTCCCCTCTCGGTCCCAACCGGAAACACCCATGCCCCCGGACCAGGTGGCATGCCTACCAGCGTCAACCGGTATCTTCCACCATGGCCTCTCTGTACGGTGTGTGCTAGGACAGGGGTTGACAACTTACTGAACCGTACCCTACCTACGGCAGGGGCAAGTGGCATCACGAAACAAGTATGGGGGTTACTGGAACAAGACTCGATCTACGGCCAACTCAGGAGGCTTAAGTATTTCCTGCATGGTTAGCTCAAGAATTATATTTCACAGCCATCAGACACAACCACCATTTATCATACCTCCCCCTGCCCTACCGGTCATAACCGTCTCGACGAGGGACAAGCTCGTGTCTACAGAAGACAGAGACTTTCCCGGGTCCTTCCCGGTAGGCATGAGAGGCATATGAGGGTGATTGCTATCACAAGTATGTCCATTTCCAACAGCAAGAATTTTCATTTATGCACTCAAGGTGTATGATCATATCGTCATATAAAAATAACCAACGCTTCATGTCGAGGTGGTGTTATAACTGTATCGAACAACCCACAAAACATTATGATAGGGTTCAGAATGCTTGCCTTTAAGTTGTGGAGAGGCAGGGTGCATTCCAATATTTTTTTTGAAAGCTCTCTTCTCTCTCTCCAAAATCCTATTTCGAAAATAGGCAAATAACACATACTTTAAAAACAGTACAAAAAGTTGTCCTAATTATTTTTGAAATAAATCTTAAAATAAACTAGGTGAAATTTGTGAGAGGTAGGAAAAAGAATCAATTCATTTGGACTTATATTTAAAAAGTTATAGCCAGTCAAAGTTTCAGTCAATTCTGTTTTTTTAAATAAAACAGAAAAAGGGAAAACGTTTTGGGCAAAATACGTCTTCGAAGCAGAGGAGACGTACTCGGGGTTTACGCTTCCACTTACACCAGCGTGGACTCGATCGGGGTCGCTGACAGTGGGTCCAGGGGGCCCACTGGTCAGGTTTGACCGGTCGCCCCGCCTTCGTCCTCCTCTGGCCGAACAGAGGTGAGGGCTCCGGCGATCAACGCCGGCGAACGGCGGCTTCCCCGTGGACTCCAGAGGGTTGGGATGGATCCGCAAGACCGGGGCGGTCCTCCCGGTGGTTGTTGGGTCGGCGGGGGTGGAGGGAATCACCGGCGACGAGCTCCGCGGCGGAGGAAGCTTCAGGAGCAATGGGGGTTTGGGCTACGGTGGCTCTGGGTTGCGTTTGAGAGGTTGGGCAGCTCCGCACGGTCGAGGGGAATCGCATGGTGGAACTGGTTGGACGGGAGGGGCTCAGGTTGCTACTGAATGGGCCGGAGGGCGGCGGCGGCTGTACTGGCCAGAGATGGGGAAGAAGACCTTCCCTGGTCGATTGAGTGCTACGGGGGTGCTAGGTGGGGTGGCTTGAGGTCGCCTGAGGTTTTGAAGAGGCTCGGGGCTCCTTAAATAGGCGGTCGGGGTCAGTTCCGACGATGGCCGTGGATAATAACGCCAGCGACCGTCATTCTGTTGCAGCAGGGGGACGTGGCGGCGACGAGCGCTTGCGGACAAGCTTGTGGATGATCTCGGGCTGCTCTAGAGGGCAGCTGGCATGCGGGGGTGGCTTGGGCGGCGCCGTCCATGGCAGGGCGCACTGTGGCCGCCCGCTAGCCGCCGCTGCCGACCTGACGACGGCGCTGTGGAGCTCCAGGGGCGGCTCTGCGGCGAGGGGAGGGGTCGGGGCGTCGACTGGGAGAGGGGAAGGGCCAGAGCGAGCGCGGGGCGTCGGCAGCGGGACGCGGCGGCTCGGTGCATGCACGTGCAAAACGCGCGCTCTGGGCGCGCCCAAAGCATGCACGCCAAGTGTTCGGTGACATGCCAGAGCATGCTAGGCGGCTAGGGTGAAGCTGGGGGTTAGCAGGTCTAGGCTAGGGTCCCTTAGGAGATTAGCGGACATGCCAGTATGTACAGAGGGGCAAGATCACAGTGCAAAACAAAAATCATGCCAAAACTGGTCATGCACACCAGATGTTTGACAGAATGCCTATGGCACCTAGGCAATTCTTGGGGTGGCCCAAATCTCCAGATCAGAGTCTCTTTGGATGAATAAGAGAGTGGTGAGGTTAGTTTGTCAAAAGCTCAAACTTGTTAGTGTAAGTTTTGCCAAACTCAAGTTTTTGACAAAAAGAAAAAGGCATGGTTGGATGCACTAAAAATTCTCCAATGGGTCCACTCTTCTGGACTTAAGGGTTTTGTAGCATGGGCTATAAGCAGGAGAAAGCTCAAGAGTACTAGAGCAAATTTAACTAGGGTTGCAGTAGAAAAAGCCAAACTGGACCAGAAAGCAAAAGAGGTTGATTCACTCAAAATTTTCAAATAACACCACTCGGTTTTTGCATAAATTTGAATTACATACCACTACTAACATCCCACAATTTTGGTGGAAGTTTTAAAGAAATATTTAATTAGGTTGTAGTGCAAAATTGCTCTCTGGACCGGATTTTTAAACTTGGGGTAGAGTTCAAAATATTAAAAGAATTAAATATATTTTTGCATAAAAGTGATTTGAAAACATCACATGACACCTCCAAATTTTCGTGAAAATTTTAAATAAATTTATCAAGTGGTTGTAGTTCAAAAGAGCTCCAAAACTAAAGGAAAAATAATTTTAGGGAATAAAGCTCAAAGAGAAATAATTGTGCAAATCAATTCCACTGATAATAGTAATGTTTTTCTTGAAAGGGCAAACAAGTCCAATAATATATTTGAAAACTTCCACTTGGGATAAAACTCCATAAAAAACCAAGAAAAGGGTGGTACTGAAATCAAAGAAAACCCAGAAAGATGAAAAGTTTAATTTTGGGGTGTCACAAACTCCCAGGTGGATTACGATAACGAGTGAAATATTTGCTTTAATACTATTCCTCAGCTTGCCCTTGGAAGGGACATGTCAAACAATCCTACTTTTTGCTTATCGCACTACTTGTATCATTCTGCTTTAACACACCTTTTTGAATAAACAATGCATAGCATTAAGACTATTATTGCATTCTTCCTTTATATATATATATATATATATATATATATATATATATATATATATATATATATATATATATATGTTAATTCACGACATCTAGCATCCGTACACTCTGGTACGCCAATACACTAGGGGCTTAAGCATACCCCATAATGCGGCGTGAGAAGTCCGAACACTTTCGACAGTGCGACACCCCGAACTTATAGCATTATATGCATCAGCTCCGAATCATGTCTTTGGTCAATAGTTGGGTTTGCCCGGCTCCCATGTTTTGGTACCTTACGTTCCGCTATATCGGCTAAGGTAGCACTGGGAGAACTACTGCGATTGTGCCCCGGTTCTGCTGGGCTAAGCACCTCAGTAGAGAAAGCTAAAACTGACTGTCATGATAAGGCGAGAGACTAGTCGCTGTTCGAGAGGTTTCGAGTCCCTAAAGACTTATGCCGCTTAGAGCGAAGAGTCGGCCCTATCCGGCTTAAGGCGTGTATGGTGCCACGAATTCGGCCTTCTGAATACTAGGGGCTTCGCTGAAATTTAAAATTATAGAATTCTATGGCTAAGTGAGAGTGATAACGCATTATAGTCTGATTGCCTTGTTCGTTGTGCTGAGCACCTCCCTCGAAGGACCCAAAAATGGGAGCAAGAGTGCTCAGGTTCATCCTGAACACCCCAACACTCATGGCGTGGGGGCAGAAGCCGACGACTAGCCATCTCCCAGATTTGATAAATAGCCGGACAGAAGGTAATATTTTAAATTCAAACAAGCGTTGCATAGCGCATATGAACAAGTTTTCATAATACAGGATTACACGAGCAAGTTTATTCAAATATCACATCTTTCGCGCACTCGTCCGCTACGAGACGGGCACCCTTCAGGACACCCTCATAGTACATCTCGGGGTGGCGATGCTCCTTGCCCGCAGGCGTCCCTTCCTTCACCAGCTTCACGGCGTCCATCTTGGCCCATTGCACTTTGACACGAGCGAAAGCCCGGCGTGCGCCTTCGATGCAGACGGACCGCTTAATGACTTCTAGCCGTGGGCAGGCATCCACAAGCCGCCTCACCAGGCCGAAGTAGCTGTTGGGAAGGGCTTCGCCAGGCCACATCCGGAATATAAAGCCCTTCATGGCCTGTTCGGCCGCCTTGTGTAGCTCGACCAGTTGCTTCAGCTGGTCGCTCAGAGGCATCGAGCATTTGGTCCCAGTATACTGAGACCAGAACAACTTCTCCGTTGAGCTTCCCTCCTCGGCCTGGTAAAACTGTGCGGCATCCGACACGCTGCGGGGCAAATCTGCGAATGCTCCTGGAGAGCTCCGGATTCGGGTAAGTAACAAGTAATTTACTTTCACATGCTTGCTTTGCATATTGAATGCCTTACCCGCCGCTATCTTCTTCATCGTGTCAATCTCCTGGAGGGACTTTTGGGCTTCGGCCTTGGCACCCTTTGCACTCTCAAGGGCCGCGGCAAGCCCGGACTCTCGCGTCTTCAAGTCAAGCTCCAACGCCTCGTGCTTCGTCACGAGAGCGTGGAGCTCTTGCTGCACCTCGCCCACCTGTGCCTCTTGTTTTTCCCGCTCGGTGCGCTCCTGGGCCGCTTTGTTTTCGGCCTCGGATAGTGCTTGCTTCAGGGTCGCCACCTCAGTCGTGGCCCCTGGAAAATTTTCGGCGGCGGTGGTGGAGTAGTCCGGAAGGAGAGTCCTTCCCTTCTTGGACCCTTCGCCCCCCCGGTTGGGGCGGCCTTCCTTTTCTTGTCTCCCCCGACTGGAGGGGGAGCATCTTCATATTCCTCCTCGTCTTCGGGAGAGGAGTGCATCGCGGAGTTACCGGACGATGAGTCCGATAACACCTGGCATCGGGAACTCTTTCGGGTTCCCTTGTCCTTCTTGGTCTTCTCCGGCACCTTGTAAGGAGAGCATCTCCGTCAGGAGAGCGTCCGCAGTGTCTTCAGGCAGAGGGGCCGAACAGTTAATCTGCCCCGACGTCTCCACCCAGTCCTGTCAAAGGCATGGAGCTCAGACCCCGCACATAGTTAAGCTAGGGGAAATAAATATCCTACCGGACGTATAGAACTCACCGAATGCGCTGGGCGCTTCACGCTTAGCCCGCGGTCCTCGGTGAGAGAGGGAGGGACCTCAGCGCCCTTGAATAGCACCCTCCAGACATCCTTGTGCGCCGTGTCGAAGAGCTCGCTCAGAGTCTGGTGCTGGACCGGGTCGAACTCCCACAAGTTGAAATCCCGTTGTTGACACGGGAGGATCCGGCGGATGAGCATGACCTGGACTATGTTGACAAGCTTGAGCTTCTTGCTTGCCATATTCGGGATACATTTCTGGAGTCCGTCCAGCTCCACCGATAAACCTCAGGATAGGCCCTTCTCTTTCTAGGAGGCAAGCTGTGTGGGGATTCCGGATCGAAACTTGAGGGCCACCACCCAGTTGGTGTCGCGCGTCTCGGTGATGTAGAACCACGCCGATTGCCACCCCTTTATGGTCTCCACGAAGGAGCCTTCAAGCCATATAACATTGGGCATCTTTCCCACCATGGCTCCGCCACATTCTGCTTGTTGGCCCCCCACCACCTTTGGCTTGATATTGAAGGTCTTCAGCCACAGGCCGAAGTGGGGCCAGATGCGGAGGAAAGCCTCACACATGACGATGAATGCTGAAATGTTGAGGATGAAGTTGGCCCAGATCATGGAAGTCCAGCCCGTAGTAGAACATGAGACCGCAGACGAATGGATGGAGGGGAAACCCTAGTCCGCGGAGGAAGTGGTGGAGGAAAACTGCCCTCTCGTGAGGTTCCGGGGTAGGAATGATCTGCCCCGCAGCGGGCAGCCGATGCGCGATATTCATGGCTAAGTATCCGGCTCCGCGCAGCTTCTTGATGTGTCCCTCCGTAACGGAGGAAGCCATCCATTTTCCTCCCGCTCCGGACATGTTTTGAGAAGGTTGAGGGGAAGGATGTGGACTTGGGCGTTGGAGCTCGAGTGTGCAAGAACGGATGAGCTAGGAGGAAGAAGGCGTGGGTAGAGAAGGGTTAAACCTTATCCCTTTATAAGGGCGGCCGAAACTATGCGCCCCCACCAGCCTGGTAAAACTCGCTTATCCCCCAAGCACCGTAATTGATGGTGCGGTTGGGTTACCCACGCCCGTATTGATGAGAATCCTATAATAAGGGGGACACGATCTCTGCTTTGACAAGACATGTCAAGAAACTGCCTCGCGTTATGTGCGGGGCTAGTTAAAAGAAATGGTTCGAATAATCACCGGGCCATGGCATGATTGCCAAAACATGTCAGCAGATTAGATTTGTGGAAATATTATTCTCTGTACGGTGGTATGTGTGGAACTTATTTTGCAGGGTCGGACACTATCCTTGTATTTAGATTCTTCCGTGGAGTATTCGGAGGAGGAACCCGCCTTGCAATGCCGAAGACAATACTGCGCTAGACTCATCGTCATTGAAGCCTGGTTCAGCGGCTACTGAGGGAGTCCTGGATAAGGGGGTCTTCGGACAGCCGGACTATATCCTTTGGCCGGACTATTGGACTATGAAGATACAAGATTGAAGACTTCTTCTCGTGTCCGAATGGAACTCTACTTGGCGTGGAAGGCAAGCTAGGCAGTACGGATATAGATATCTCCTCCTTTATAACCAACCTTGTGTAACCCTAGCCCCCTCCGGTGTTTATATAAACCAGAGGGTTTTAGTCCGTAGGACAACATACAATCATACCATAGGCTAGCTTCTAGGGTTTAGCCTCTCCGATCTCGTGGTAGATCAACTCTTGTAATACTCGTATCATCAAGAATAAATCAAGCAGGACGTAGGGTTTTACCTCCATCAAGAGGGCCCGAACCTGGGTAAAACATCGTGTCCCCTGCCTCCTGTTACCATCCACATTAGACGCATAGTTCGGGACCCCCTACCCAAGATCCGACGGTTTTGACACCGACACCTGGCTAGTGAACTGCTCATCTTGGTATGGTTCATTCTGCACCTTGATTAGCCCTATCAAACTTTTCAATGTGTGCCTCTAAAATTGAGGTTCCTTTCAGTTGTAAATAAACTTGTACAAAACAAAGGCATTGTTTAATAACAATGCAGAAATTTCTCTACACGCAGACATTGTTTGATACCTTAGCAACAATATGTTCATGTCGTAAAGATGATCAGTGTAACCCTCTTTGGTCCTCGCACAATTGCTAGGATGCAATTCCTGCAACTTAGGATGAACAACTGTTTTTTAGTATGAGAAAAGCCTAGCGCTAACTTACTAGTGAAGAAACTATTGCATCACCTGCATAACATTCTATGGAGCATCCACATTGTCAGGTGATTCTTCATGTCACTACCAACAACTCTTCGGCAGAAATCAACCTGAAAAAAGAACATGACATTAATATATTAATACCCATACTTATATCTTCAGAGAAAGATATGTTTTTCATATACCAACCTCATCACTTCCCACAGCTACAATTATATTTCTCCATTTATGTCCAGAGAATTTTGCTTCATGAACGAATGTCAAGGTCATGCATTGCACTGCATTATCTAATAAACAACTAATCCATGTGAGATCAAATAGGGAAATAACTGAAAGTGGCAGAAATCTGCATACATATAGCTTGAGCCATGTTCTTAATAGCATGCAAGGAATGTAGAGCTGTTGGAAATATGCCCTAGAGGCAATAATAAAATGGTTATTATTATATTTCCTTGTTCATGATAATTGTCTATTGTTCATGCTATAATTGTGTTATCCGGAAATCGTAATACATGTGTGAATACACAGACCACAACACGTCCCTAGTGAGCCTCTAGTTGACTAGCTCGTTGGTCAAAAGATAGTCATGGTTTCCTGACTATGGACATTAGATGTCACTAATAACGGGATCACATCATTAGGAGAATGATCTGATGGACAAGACCCAATCCTAAGCATAGCTCAAAGATCGTGTAGTTCGTTTGCTAGAGCTTTTCCGAATGTCAAGTATCATTTCCTTAGACCATGAGATTGTGCAACTCCCGGATACCGTAGGAGTGCTTTGGGTGTGCCAAACGTCACAACGTAACTGGGTGACTATAAAGGTGCACTACGGGTATCTCTGAAAGTGTCTGTTGGGTTGGCACGAATCGAGACTGGGATTTGTCACTCCATATGACAGAGAGGTATCTCTAGGCCCACTCGGTAATGCATCATCATAATGAGATCAATGTGACCAAGTGGTTGATCATGGGATCATGCATTATGGTATGAGTAAAGTGACTTTCCGGTAACGAGATTGAACGAGGTATTGGGATACTGACGATCGAGTCTCGGGCGAGTAACATACCGATTGACAAAGGGAATTGTATACGGGATTGATTGAATCCTCGACATCGTGGTTCATCCGATGAGATCAATGAGGAGCATGTGGGAGCCAACATGGGTATCCAGATCCCGCTGTTGGTTATTGACCGGAGATTCGTCTCGGTCATGTCTGCGTGTCTCCCGAACCCGTAGGGTCTACACACTTAAGGTTCGGTGACGCTAGGGTTGTTGAGATATTAGTATGCGGTAATCTGAAAGTTGTTCGGAGTCCCGGATGAGATCCCGGACGTCAGAGGAGTTCCGGAATGGTCCGGAGGTGAAGAATTGTATATAGGAAGTCCAGTTTCGGCCACCGGGAAAGTTTCGGGGGTCACCGGTATTGTACCGGGACCACCGGAAGGGTCCCGGGGGTCCACTGGGTGGGGCCACCTATCCCGGAGGGCCCCATGGGCTGAAGTGGGAGGGGAACCAGGCCCTGATGGGCTGGTGCGCCCCCCCTTGGGCCTCCCCCTGTGCCTAGGGTTGGAAACCCTAGGGGTGGGGGCGCCCCACTTGGCTTGGGGGGCAAGCCACCCCCCTTGGCCGCCGCCCCCCATCTAGATGGGATCTAGAGGGGCCGGCGCCCCCTGGACCCCTATATAAAGAGGGGGGAGGGAGGGCTACGCACCCAAGCCCCTGGCGCCTCCCTCTCCCTCCCGTGACACCTTTCCCTCTCGCTGAGTTTGGCGAAGCCCTGCCGAGATCCCGCTACTTCCACCACCACGCCGTCGTGCTGCTGGATCTCCATCAACCTCTCCTTCCCCTTGTTCGATCAAGAAGGAGGAGATGTCTTCCCAACCGTACATGTGTTGAACACGGAGGTGCCGTCCGTTCGGCGCTCGGTCATCGGTGATTTGGATCACGACGGTACGACTCCATCAACCCCGTTCTCTTGAACGCTTCCGCTTGAGATCTACAAGGGTATGTAGATGCACTCCCCTTTCTTTCGTTGCTGGATAACTCCATAGATTGATCTTGGTGATGCGTAGAAAATTTTAAATTCTGCTACGTTCCCCAACAATGGCATCATGAGCTAGGTCTATGCGTAGTTTCTATGCACGAGTAGAACACAAAGCAGTTGTGGGCGTCGATATTGTCAATTTATTTTCCGTTACTAGTCTTATCTTGATTCGGCGGCATCGTGGGATGAAGCGGCCCGGACCTACCTTACACGTACGCTTACGTGAGACTGGTTCGATCGACTGACATGCACTAGTTGCATAAGGTGGCTGGCGGGTGTCTGTCTCTCCCACTTTAGTCGGATCAGATTCGATGAAAAGGGTCCTTATGAAGGGTAAATAGGAATTGGCATATAGTTGTGGTTTTGGCGTAGGTAAGAAACGTTCTTGCTAGAAACCTATAGCAGCCACGTAAAAACTTGCAACAACAATTAGAGGACGTCTAACTTGTTTTTGCAGCATGTGCCATGTGATGTGATATGGCCAAAAGGATGTGATGAATGATATATGTGATGTATGAGATTGATCATGTTCTTGTAATAGGAATCACGACTTGCATGTCAATGAGTATGACAACCGGCAGGAGCCATAGGAGTTGTCTTAATTTATTTATGACCTGCGTGTCAACATAAACATCTGTAATTACTTTACTTTATTGCTAAACCGTTAGCCATAGTAGTAGAAGTAATAGATGATGAGACAACTTCATGAAGACATGATGATGGAGATCATGATGATGGAGATCATGGTGTCATGCCGGTGACAACAATGATCATGGCGCCCCGAAGATGGAGATCATAAGGAGCAAAATGATATTGGCCATATCATGTCACTATTTGATTGCATGTGATGTTTATCATGTATTACATCTTATTTGCTTAGAACAACGGTAGCTTAAATAAGATGATCCCTCGTAAGAATTCCAAGAAAGTGTTCCCCCTAACTGTGCACCGTTGCGAAGGTTCGCTGTTTCGAAGCACCACGTGATGATCGGGTGTGATAGATTCTAACGTTCGAATACAATTGGTGTAAGCCAGATTTACACACGCAATACACTTAGGTTGACTTGATGGGCCTAGCATGTACATACATGGCCTCGGAACACGGAAGACCGAAAGGTCGAGCATGAGTCGTATAGAAGATATGATCAACATGAAGATGTTGACCGATGTTGACTAGTCCGTCTCACGTGATGATCGGACACGGCCTAGTTGACTCGGATCATGTTTCACTTAGATGACTAGAGGGATGTCTATCTGAGTGGGAGTTCATTGAATAATTTGATTAGATGAACTTAATTATCATGAACTTAGTCTAAAATATTTACAATATGTCTTGTAGATCAAATGGCCCACGCTAATGTTGCCCTCAACTTCAATGCGTTCCTAGAGAAAACCAAGCTGAAAGATGGTGGCAGCAACTATACGGACTAGGTCCGGAACCTGAGGATCATCCTCATAGCTGCCAAGAAAGATTATGTCCTAGAAGCACCGCTAGGTGATGCACCCATGCCAGAGAACCAAGACGTTATGAACGCTTGGCAGCAGCGTGCTGATGATTACTCCCTCGTTCAGTGCGGCATGCTTTACAGCTTAGAACCGGGGCTCCAAAAGCGTTTTGAGCAACATGGAGCATATGAGATGTTCAAAGAGCTGAAAATGGTTCTCCAAGCTCATGCCCGGGTCGAGAGATATGAAGTCTCCGACAAGTTCTTCAGTTGTAAGATGGAGGAAAATAGTTCTGTCAGTGAGCACATACTCAAAATGTCTGGGTTGCACAACCGCTTGACTCAGCTGGGAGTTAATATCCCGGATGATGTGGTCATTGACAAAATCCTTCAGTCGCTTCCACCGAGCTACAAGAGCTTTGTGATGAACTTCAATATGCAGGGGATGGAAAAGACCATTCCTGAGGTATATTCAATGCTAAAATCAGCGGAGGTGGGGATCAAAAAGGAACATCAAGTGTTGATGGTGAATAAAACCACTAAGTTTAAGAAAGGCAAGGGTAATAAGAACTTCAAGAAGGATGGCAAGGGGGTTGCCGCGCCCGGTAAGCAAGCTGCCGGGAAGAAGCCAAAGAATGGACCCAAGCCCGAGACTGAGTGTTTTTATTGCAAGGGAAGTGGTCACTAGAAGCAGAACTACCCCAAATACTTAGCGGACAAGAAGGCCGACAACACTAAAGGTATATGTGATATACATGTAATTGATGTGTACCTTACCAGTACTCGTAGTAGCTCCTGGGTATTTGATACCAGTGCGGTTGCTCACATTTGTAACTCAAAGCAGGAGCTGCGGAATAAGCGGAGACCGGCGAAGGACGAGGTGACGATGCGCGTCGGGAATGGTTCCAAGGTCGATGTGATCGCCGTCGGCACGCTACCTCTACATTTACCTACGGGGTTAGTTTTAAACCTCAATAATTGTTATTTAGTGCCAGCTTTGAGCATGAACATTGTATCAGGATCTCGTTTAATTCGAGATGGCTACTCATTTAAATCCGAGAATAATGGTTGTTCTATTTATATGAGAGATATGTTTTATGGTCATGCCCCGCTGGTGAATGGTTTATTCTTAATGAATCTCGAGCGTAATGTTACACATATTCATAGTGTGAATACCAAAAGATGTAAGGTTGATAATGATAGTCCCACATACTTGTGGCACTGCCGCCTTGGTCATCTAGGTGCCAAATGCATGAAGAAGCTCCATGCAGATGGACTTTTGGAGTCTATTGATTATGAATCATTTGACACGTGCAAACCATGCCTCATGGGTAAATGACCAAGACTCCGTTCTCAGGAACAATGGAGCGAGCAACCAACTTATTGGAAATCATACATATTGATGTGTGCGGTCCAATGAGTGTTGAGGCTCACGGTGGCTATCGTTATGTTCTCACCCTCACTGATGACTTGAGTAGATATGGATATGTCTACTTAATGAAACACAAGTCTGAGACCTTTGAAAAGTTCAAGGAATTTCAGAGTGAGGTTGAGAATCAACGTGACAGGAAAATCAAGTTCTTGCGATCAGATCGTGGGGGAGAATACTTGAGTCACGAATTTGGCACACACTTAAGGAAATGTGGAATAGTTTCACAACTCACGCCGCCTGGAACACCTCAGCGTAATGGTGTGTCCGAACATGGTAATCGCACTCTATTGGATATGGTGCGATCTATGATGTCTCTTACTGATCTACCACTGTCATTTTGGGGCTATGCTTTAGAGACTGCCGCATTCACTTTAAATAGGGCTCCGTCGAAATCCGTTGAGACGACACCGTATGAATTATGGTTTGGGAAGAAACCTAAGCTGTCGTTTCTAAGAGTTTGGGGATGCGATGCTTATGTCAAGAAACTTCAACCTAAAATGCTCGAACCCAAGTCGGAAAAATGTGTCTTCATAGGATACCCTAAAGAAACTATTGGGTATACCTTCTACCTCAGATCCGAAGGCAAGATCTTTGTTGCCAAGAATGGATCCTTTCTAGAGAAAGAGTTTCTCTCGAAAGAAGTAAGTGGGAGGAAAGTAGAACTTGATGAAGTATTACCTCTTGGACCGGAAAGTGGCGCAACTCAGGAAAATGTTCCTTAGGTGCCTGCACTGACTAGAGAGGAAGTTAATGATGATGATCATGAAACTTCAGATCAAGTTGCTATTGAACTTCGTAGGTCCACAAGGACACGTTCCGCACCAGAGTGGTACGGCAACCCTGTCTTGGAAATCGTGTTGTTAGACAACGGTGAACCTTTGAACTATGAGGAAGCAATGGCGGGCCCAGATTCTGACAAATGGCTAGAAGCCATGAAATCCGAGATAGGATCCATGTATGAAAACGAAGTATGGACTTTGACTGACTTGCCCGATGATCGGCGAGCCATAGAAAATAAATGGATCTTTAAAAAGAAGACATATGCATATGGTAATGTGACCATCTACAAGGCTCGACTCGTCGCTAAGGGTTATCGACAAGTTCAAGGGGTTGACTATGATGAGACTTTCTCACCCATAGCGATGCTGAAGTCCGTCCGGATCATGTTAGCAATTGCCGCATTCTATGATTATGAGATATGGCAAATGGACGTCAAAATGGCATTCCTTAATGGCTTTCTTAAGGAAGAATTGTATATGATGCAGCCGGAAGGTTTTGTCGATCCTAAGAATGCTAACAAGGTGTGAAAGCTCCAACACTCAATCTATGGGCTGGTGCAAGCATCTTGGAGTTGGAACATTTGATTTGATGAGATCATCGGGCAAGAAAGCCTGTGTTTTTCAATGGAGAAGCTTGTGTTTACAAGAAAGTGAGTGGGAGCTCCATAGCATTTCTCATATTATATGTGGATGACATACTGTTGATGGGAAATGATATAGAATTCTTGGAAAGCATAAAGGCCTACTTGAACAAGTGTTTTTCAATGAAGGACCTTGGAGAAGCTGCTTATATATTAGGCATCAAAATCTATAGAGATAGATCGAGACGCCTCATTGGTCTTTCACAAAGTACGTACCTTGACAAGATATTGAAGAAGTTCAATATGGATCAGTCCAAGAAGGGGTTCTTGCCTGTATTACAAGGTGTGCAATTGAGCACGGCTCAATGCCCGACCACGACAGAATATAGAGAAAAGATGAGTGTCGTCCCCTATGCCTCGGCCATAGGGTCTATTATGTATGCCATGCTGTGTACCAGACCTGATGTAAACCTTGCCGTAAGTTTGGTAGGAAGGTACCAAAGTAATCCCGGCATGGAACACTAGATAGCGGTCAAGAATATCCTGAAGTACCTGAAGAGGACTAAGGATATGTTTCTCATTTATGGAGGTGACGAAGAGCTCGTCGTAAAGGGTTACGTCGATGCTAGTTTCGACACATATCTGGATGACTCTAAGTCACAAACCGGATACGTGTATATTTTGAATGGTGGGGCAGTAAGCTGGTGCAGTTGCAAGCAAAGCGTTGTGGCGGGATCTACATGTAAAGCGGAGTACATGGCAGCCTCGGAGGCAGCACAAGAAGCAATCTGGGTGAAGGAGTTCATTACCGACCTAGGAGTCATTACCAATGCGTCGGGCCGGATGACTCTCTTTTGTGACAACACTGGAGCTATTGCCCTTGCCAAGGAGCCCAGGTTTCACAGGAAGACCAGGCATATCAAGCGTTGCTTCAACTCCATTCATGAAAGTGTTCAAAATGGAGACATAGATATTTGTAAAGTACATACGGACCTGAATGTAGCAGATCCTGTTGACTAAACCTCTCCCTAGAGCAAAACATGATCAACACCAGAACTCTATGGGTGTTCGATTCATCACAATGTAACTAGATTATTGACTCTAGTGCAAGTGGGAGACTATTGGAAATATGCCCTAGAGGCTATAATAAAATGGTTATTATTATATTTCCTTGTTCATGATAATTGTCTAATGTTCATGCTATAATTGTGTTATCCGGAAATCGCAATACATGTGTGAATACATAGACCACAACACGTCCCCAGTGAGCCTCTAGTTGACTAGCTCGTTTGTCAAAAGATAGTCATGGTTTCCTGACTATGGACATTAGATGTCATTGACAACGGGATCACATCATTAGGAGAATGATGTCATGGACAAGACCCAATCCTATGCATAGCTCAAAGATCGTGTAGTTCGTTTGCTAGAGCTTTTCCGAATGTCAAGTATCATTTCCTTAGACCACGAGATTGTGCAACTCCCGGATACCGTAGGAGTGCTTTGGGTATGCCAAACGTCACAACGTAACTGGGTGACTATAAAGGTGCACTACGGGTATCACCAAAAGTGTCTGTTGGGTTGGCACAAATCGAGGCTGGGATTTGTCACTCCGTATGACGGAGAGGTATCTCTGGGCCCACTCGGTAATGCATCATCATAATGAGCTCAATGTGACCAAGTGGTTGATACGGGATCATGCATTACGGTACGAGTAAAGTGACTTGCCGGTAACGAAATTGAACGAGGTATTGGGATACCGACGATCGAGTCTCGGGCGAGTAACGTATCGATTGACAAAGGGAATTGTATACGGGATTGATTGAATCCTCGACATCGTGGTTCATCCGATGAGATCATCGAGGAGCATGTGGGAGCCAACATGGGTATCTAGATCCCGCTGTTGGTTATTGACCGGAGAGTCGTCTCGGTCATGTCTGCGTGTCTCCCAAACCCGTAGGGTCTACACACTTAAGGTTTGGTGACGCTAGGGTTGTTGAGATATTAGTATGCGGTAATCCGAAAGTTGTTCGGAGTCCCTGATGAGATCCCGGACGACACGAGGAGTTCCGGAATGGTCCGGAGGTGAAGAATTGTATATAGGAAGTCCAGTTTCGGCCACCGGGAAAGTTTCAAGGGTCACGGTATTGTACCGGGACCACCAGAAGGGTCCCGGGGGTCCACCGGGTGGGGCCACCTATCCCGGAGGGCCCCATGGGCTGAAGTGGGAGGGGAACCAGCCCCTGATGGGCTGGTGCGCCCCCCTTGGGCCTCCCCCTGCGCCTAGGGTTGGAAACCCTAGGGGTGCGGGGCGCCCCACTTGGCTTGGGGGGCAAGCCACCCCCCTTGGCCGGCACCGCCCCCATCTAGATGGGATCTAGAGGGGCCGGCGCCTACCTGGACCCCTATATAAAGAGGGGGGAGGGAGGGCTGCGCACCCAAGCCCCTGGCGCCTCCCTCTCCCTCCCGTGACACCTTTCCCTCTCGCTGAGTTTGGTGAAGCCCTGCCAAGATCCCGCTACTTCCACCACCACGCCGTCGTGCTGCTGGATCTGCATCAACCTCTCCTTCCCCTTGCTGGATCAAGAAGGAGGAGTCGTCTTACCAACCGTACGTGTGTTGAACGCGGAGGTGCCATCCGTTAGGCGCTCGGTCATTGGTAATTTGGATCACGACGAGTACGACTCCATCAACCCTGTTCTCTTGAACGCTTCCGCTTGCGTTCTACAAGGGTATGTAGATGCACTCCCCTTTCCTTCATTGCTGGATAAATCCATAGATTGATCTTGGTGAGGCATAGAAAATTTTAAATTCTGCTACGTTCCCCAACAAGAGCAACAACATAGAATGTCTCCATTTCTCCAACACTAGTCGTGTACGTGCAAATGCACGTATTAATGAGTACACATAATTTTCAAGTGAGATAAAATAGTACAATACTATCAAGTTTTTTGTTCCCTGTTTCTTGCTTCGAAGGTTTTTTCTCATTACAAGATCCCATCAAATACAAAAGATACTAATAGACAAGCCTTTGGCTGTCGGAGGAAATTGCGTAGCGAAAAGTAATATATATGCAGTAGAAACCATAACTGAATTATTTCAAGTGTTTATATATAATGGTCTGTCAACATTAATCTTTGGCTATCAACATTTTTCTACAAATTAATCAATGTTCTATATAATAGTCTTCGTTTCACAGGAAATGCTAACTTGTGATAATGTTCTGCATAACATTGAATCCACTGCATCTTCTTTTCAGCTTGAATCCTTTGTATCCAAATAATGTATAGAGAAACAAATCACACTTAACATGGATCGATGATGGTAAAGCTATGCAATGGTAGAAAGAAATATCACTTCACTCTTCAGTTTCATCCATACAATAAGCATAATCAGTTTATTTCCCTTATCATAGACTCATTTTGGCTTATATGCAACGATCTAATCACAAATCTAAAACCTTAGAGGCCTTACTGATAGATCGTAAGAAGCTCAATCAAAACATGGAAATTACAAATATCATAGAAAATTGTTTTGAGCAGAAAAAATTTCATACTAATTTAGAAGATAACTCAACATTGTTCAGTTATGGTCATATGTCAATGTATATAATTAGTAAGTACAAAAACTCTACCTATTATTGAATCTTCCTTCAGTAACATCCCTCCAGTGTTGTCAACACAACAATATAGGCTAGAATAAGAGAAAATGGTAATTAGGGAAACTACAAAAAATAATCACACTGCTACATGATCGTGGAGAGAACAAAATTAAATATACGATTTTCAACCATACAGCCCAGCCTCACTCAATCTATCCTTTTTAGGGTTACAACCAGCTTGAAATTACATGCAAGTCATCACTTCACATAAATAGTCTCGAAATTATATGCAAACAAGAAATACAACCAACTGAATCGAGATCAAGAAAGATAAAGGGGGATGGAACATATGGACTGGAACATTATGATGTGGATCCTATATATGGAGTCTTACATGCACCCGACACATGTTGGCCTGTATAGCGAAATATATGTAGCACACAAACAAGAGGTTTAATATGATAGACCATGCTACCATGTTGACAAATCATGCAAAAAAGCAGTGAAACCCCCACAAAAAGCATGATGCACAATGAAACTACGACTTGATATATTTATCCACATCTCTTGAATGGCACTAAACAAAATAAATCATTTTCTTGAAAACTTTGAGACCAAGAGATAGGACGCTTAATAATTAATAGATCAGAAAGGAGTTAAAGAAGACTAACCTCATGTCATATAGACGCATTCTTTGTGTGAGAAATCATGTGGATCAAAATTAACACCACATAGTGAGGAAACTCTCTCGATGAATATAATACTTATTGTTTAATATTAAGGTGTCTTCGGCAGTGGCAACAGCTCGGGGTTGGTGAGCTATGGCATCGAGCAAATACATGACTCTCCCGGCTATACTTACATGTTCAACAGAACTCAGTGTCAAACAAATATATGTTTAGATTTCATGTCATCAATGCATACATGTAAATTCAAGAAACAAACTCGTGAATTAAATTAATAAAACGATGGTTAATATAAAACATAGACAACTACAGTTGTGAGGTAATCAGGAAAAGATGCAAGCAGGTCACATACTAGGCCAGTGACTGTAGAGAACCTCCTAGGCTTCTTGGCCTATCTGTTTTCCTCACAAGATCCGCATAATCACTTCATTAAACCAAGAAATGGGATCACTTATTGATAGTTAAACATGATTTCCTGATCATCAGCTCAATTGTTAGGTTAAAAATATATATAAAGATGGTTATTAGATCAGCATGCCTTGTTTCTTGCAATATTGGTGGCAAATGGAGGCTGATACTTGTGATGTGCAGTTAAATGATTTAATCATTTAAGGGAGATTTGATTTGATGCTTCTGACTGACTATATCAGGCAATGGATACTGAGTAATCGCATCATACTTTGAGATATCAGTAAGGTGGCATACTCTAATACTTTAGCTTATTTACCAAATTACATTACTTGCAAAATATTTACCTATCTACAACAGGAAATCGTATCTGTATCAGTATTGATGGAGCTAACATTAAACAGTATAATCAACATGTCTAGCTCAGAGCCCTCTTCCTATCAGTCCATGATATACATGCTTTTATCCTGAAGTTTGCATCTACTTCGCTATGTCTATTCAGATCAACTTAAGGTTCTAGGAGTAATCAATAGTAAAGTTGGAGGTGTAGAAAAACCAGGATCATATGTATACGTTCAATTTCATACCACAACATGGCCTACAAGGAGGGAATTAGCTAGGCAACGGAAGAAACCTGAAAGGTAATCTTGATTAATTCTGAAATAGCAAACCATGATGGATGCCGGTGAGCTGCCTAAATGAACGTAAACATTGTTCATCACAAAAATTCAGAAATTTGTCACTCACTAATGGAGCACACACATGCCAGGGATGTTAAAGAAATGGGGAACATCGTATATCATTAGAAATATTCATGCAATATTGAGAAGCTCAATTACCAAGTGGTGCAAACAAAGTAAGCAGAATCTCAAGTAAATATGAATATGTGACGAAAAGGACCTTAGATGCTGCAGATGTTGATGAGTGGCAAAATTCTGTACATGTAGAAATAAAGTATGCATAGTTAGGGAGGAAGAGGAAACTGAATTTGTTTTCATTCTGTCAAAATTATATATTTCAAAATGTCATTTAGTTTTGACGCATATGCTTTTTATGTAAACTTTTGAATGTTGAAACATATGTTTGATGAATCTTGAAACATATTAGCTTGCACAATTTTTTTAAAAAGAACTACATTATTTTCCCGTCTAAAATTTAAGAAAGCGATAGCAGCAGACTGGTTTGTTGGGGAACGTAGTAATTTCAAAAATTTCCTAGGCACACACAGGATCATGGTGATGCATAGCAACGAGAGGGGAGAGTGTGTCCATGTACCCTCGTAGACCGAATGTGGAAGCGTTAGCACAACGCGGTTGAT
This sequence comes from Triticum aestivum, assembly GCF_018294505.1. Classification (NCBI taxonomy): domain Eukaryota; kingdom Viridiplantae; phylum Streptophyta; class Magnoliopsida; order Poales; family Poaceae; genus Triticum; species Triticum aestivum. The sequence continues at coordinate 69,149,997 of NC_057812.1, read as the reverse complement.
GTAGTCGTACGTCTTCACGATCCGACCAATCCAAGTACCGAACACATGGTACCTCTGAGTTCTTCACACGTTCAACTCGATGACGTCCCGCGAGCTCCGATCCAGCAAAGCTTCATAGGAGAGTTTCTCAGCATGACATCATGGTGACGGTGATGATGATGCTACCGATGGAGGGCTTCGCCTAAGCACCGCTATGATATGATCGAGGTGGATTACGGTGGAGGGGGGCACCGCACACGGCTAAGAGATCAATGATCAATTGTTGTGTCTCCAAGGGGTGCCCCTCTCCCCGTATATAAAGGAGTGGAGGAGGGAGAGGGCCGACCCTCTCTATGGCGCGCCCTAGGGGAGTCCTACTCCCACCGGGAGTAGGATTCCCCCTTTCCTAGTAGAACTAGGAGCCCTTCCAAGTAGTAGGAGTAGGAGAGAAGGAAAGGGAAAAGAGAAGATAAGGAAGGAGGGGGCGCCGCCTGTTGGTGTCAAAACCGACGGATCTCAGGTAGGGGGTCCCGAACTGTGCGTCTAAGGCGGATGGTAACAGGAGGTAGGGGACACAATGTTTACCCAGGTTCGGGCCCTCTCGATGGAGGTAATACCCTACTTCCTTCTTGATTGATCTTGATGATATGAGTATTACAAGAGTTGATCTACCACGAGATCGAAGATGCTAAACCCTAGAAGCTAGCCTATGATTATGATTGTTGTCGTCCTACGGACTAAACCCTCCGGTTTATATAGACACCGGAGGGGGCTAGGGTTACACAGAGTCGGTTACAAGGGAGGAGATCTACATATCCAAATTGCCAAGCTTGCATTCCACGCAAAGGAGAGTCCCACCCGGACACGCGACGAAGTCTTCAATCTTGTATCTTCATAGCCCAATAGTCCGGCCGTCCGAGGACTCCCTAATCCAAGACTCCCTCAATAGCCCCTGAACCAGTCTTCAATGACGATGAGTCCGACGTGCAAATTGTCTTCGGCATTGCAAGGCGGGTTCCTTCTCCAAATACTCCATAGAAGATTTTGAACACAAGGATCGTGTCCGGCTCTGCAAAAAAAATTCCACATACAACCTTAGAGAGTATATTATTCCACAAATCTAATCTGCTGACAATTTTTCATAACGTGACGTCCTGCCGTGGCCCGGTCATTACAAACCATTTTCCCTGCCTGCCACTGCACGTGTTGCGAGGCGATTTTATTGGCACGTCTTGTCGAAGCAGAGATCGTGTTCCCCTTATCATGGGAGTCTCATAAATACGGGCGTGGGTAACCCAATCGTGCTTGTTAATATGACTCCTTGATTTTAGGCAAGTTCCAAACGGCCACTCGGAGGACGCTTGATATTCGCCCTCTTTATAAAGGGGCCAAGGCCTGTCCTTTTCTTCTCGCGCTCAATCCTTCCCTTCCCCCAACCCGAGTTTCAACACCCAAGGCTCAGGCTAAGTGCTTCGGACCTTCAACCATGTCTGGATCCAACCTTCAAGGCCGGTGGATGGCTTCCTCTATCACAGAGGAGGACATCAAGAAGCTAAGGGAAGCCAGGTATCTGAATGCCGAAATCTCGCACAAGCTGCCTGCTCAAGGGCAGGTCATCCCCACTCCCGAACCCAACGCGAGTGTCGTATTTGTTTCCCACTTCCTCCGAGGGCTAGGCTTTAGTCTTGATCCCTTTGTTAGAGGGCTTATGTTCTATTACGGGCTCGACTTCCATGATCTAGCTCCAGATTCCATCCTTCACATCTCGTCGTTTATCACCGTGTGTGAGGCCTTCCTCCGCATCACCCTACATGTCGGATTATGGCACAAGACCTTCAATGTGAAGCCGAAGATGATCGATGGGCGAAATGCAGAATGCAGAGGTGCCATAATAAGTAAAGGCACCGATGCTCCATGGCCAAAGGGCTCCTTCCTGGAGCTGTCCAACTTATGGCAGCGGGAGTGGTTTTACATCACAGCTCCCCGAAGTATGAAGTGGGCAGTTGCCCCCGCCTTCCTCCCGAGCCCCCGCCACAACTGGCGTCATGGGTCAACAAGGGGCTGGACTGGGGGCCAGTTAATGACGTGCCGACATTGCAGAGTCGCATCCGAGATCTCCTCAAGAGAGATGTCAGCCTTGTCAAGGTAATGCAAGTCATGCTAGTTCGTCGGGTCTTGCCATGCCAACGTCGATCTCTCCGTATGTGGGAGTTCAACCCGGAAGGACCGCGAACTATTCAGCAGTTCTTCGGCGTGATGCTCGAAGAGACGTATGGATTGTTCTTCGAATCACGAATAAAGTGTCCGGACACCACCGAGGATGCGGGTCTCAACTGCAACCGTCCCGATACCCAGGTAAGTAATTCTATGGCCGAACATGCTGTCTTTTTATTTGTCACAACATCATTCTGAAAAAATCGCTCTTGGCCAGGACTGGATAAGAAAGGCAAAGATGATCAGGTGTTCGGCCCCCCTTCCCGAAGGCTCACCGGATCCTATACTAGCTAGGATGCTTGAGCACGCACCTTATCAAGTGCCATCAGGGGAAGATAAAGGGAGGAATAAAGAAGCCGAAAGCGGGCCTCATGCATTACTCATCCAAACCGGGGGAATTAGTGTCTCCGCAAAGGAGGATAATCAGGGAGAAGAATCTAGAATCCCCTCTCCCCAAGGAAGGAAAAGGACTGCCTCTGAAGAGTTGGAAATGAGGGTTTCCAAACGAGGGAAGAAACCTTCGCCAGGGGGCCCTGCCCCGGAGGGCGTACTTACCGCACAGTGCCCGCAAGGGGGACAACCCTCCACCGAGCTGTAAGTGAACCAGAGTACTTTTGGTAAATATATCCTGCTTTATCTCCGAGGACAATAACTGAGACATATGCCTTGCAGTCCGGATCACAGCCCTTCTCGACAGAGTTCGTCTTTGGGGGATCTTCTTCCGGAGACGATGGAGAGCGAAACGCCTCCCCCTGTCTCCCAGCCTCCTGGGGCGGGCGACCCTAAGGTGTCATCACGGAGGATTTCTCCTGATCCGCCAAGGCCAGAAGGTAACCCTTCGGCCACCCGAAGTCCGGAGTATTCGGCTCCTAAGGAGAGCAACAAAAAGAGTCTGGGATTGTCCGGTGCACAACCGGACGTACTGATGGGTCTTTTGGAGCAAGCAGCTATCTCAGAGGAGCATTGTACTTTAATGGGTACAGTGGTTGAGAGGATCTCATCCGCCGAAAGTGGGTTGCATGAAGCTTTTGCGAGCCTGCTAAGAGGCTTTGAGGTACGCAAAGTAATATATAAATTTTTTGACGGTACCACACACGCTAGGTGTGATCTATATAGATAGTATCCCCTGAGACTCTTGTTGCTGTCCAGAGGCGGCAAACAGAGGATCATAGTCCCAGGTAATGATCGTGCTGCTTTCATGTGCAGGCGGCTGACGGTCCGGTGGCTAGCCGGACTGCTGAGTTTGCCGGACTTGGCCGGCAACTTGATGCGGCAGATGCTGACATTATGCTTGTGAACAAGCGGCTTAACAAGGCACATGGTATGTATTTTTGGGTGGTCAACAAATATTAAGAGGAGCATGATGCTAGTATCTATAATATGCTGTGACTGCAGATGGATTTGCCGCCGTGGAGACCCTTCTGGTGGAACTTGCCCGAGCCAAGGAACAAGCCAGGAGGAGTGATGCGGCCGCCCTAAAGGCGGCCAAAGAGTTAAGAGCCGAATGGGCTGCTCATCGCCGAGCGAAGATAAAATAGCCAAGATGGCCGTTGAGCTGAAGGATGCCGCCGAACGGTATGAGCTTCTTGAAAAGGAAAGCCAAGCGAAAGCGGCAGACCTGGAGAAAGCCATGGTAGCAGCCAAGGAGACCCGTTCTAAAATCAGAGCGGCAAAGGAGGAGCTTCGTCAAGCCGGAGATATCACGGCTGGGAAGCCCTTTTTGTTGCGGACGAAGTTTGGAGATCCGAAGTATGCCCCTCTAGATCAATTATGGAGTGCTGCAGACGCGTCTTTGGACTTGGCAACGAGTGCTGCTGATGCGACTGAGCTTTTTAAAGATCAAAAAGATCACGAAGTGGAAACGTTTTTCTGGTCACAGTTCAGTGCTCCAACGCATCCGCTGCTGTTAAATGAGCAAATGGCTGAGTGGGCTGAGCTCCATAGGTTTTCCGGGCTTGCCATGAGGTCTGTCGTGGATCATCTTTGGCCGGAAGGACCAAGTCCGAATAGTTATTTTGGTTTAGTGCAACGATTCCTTGGTGCTGTGCCGCATATCGACGCTGTAAAGAAGTCGCATGTATAGAGGGTGCGCGGATGGCTCTTGCCCGTGTTAAGACATACTGTGCAGAGATGGATGCCACCGCTATTGCAACCCGGGGCCGGCCGTAGGCCAGGTCTCGAACGAGCATTATTTTGAAGAAGTCCTAGAAGGCGCTCGTTTAATAGAGGCTCGGTGCCCGAAGAGTATCATGTTCGAGTGACATGTATCCCAATTGTAAAAACAATGCTATTTGGATTATAAAGGCTGTGTTTATACTTTTGTCTGAAAGTATTATGATACCTCCTGTGCGGCTGTTATGTATGTATATAACCTGAAAGTTTACAGTCGTCGGCTTCAGACCCCACGCATATAATGTGGGGGTGTTCAGAAAAGCGCGTATTCACACTTGATCCAACATCTTGGTCCATTAAGGAGGTGATAGCACGGCGAACAAGGCAATTGGACTATATTGCTTTAACACTTTCACTTAGCCATAGGAGTTTGACAGTGGGGCTACTATATAGCCCCTGGTACTTCCACGCTTATCCGAATACGATGCACGTACATACATGACCGAGAAACCGGTCCTTTGTTAATGCGGAGGAATCCCAAAGATTCCACTGAGTCCTCGAGTGGTTGACCAGTCTCACGCTTTATCATGACAGTCAGTTTTTGGCTTTCTCTACTGAGGTGCTCATCCAGATGAACCAAGGCATAATCGAAGTAGTTCTCCCGGTGCCACCTTAGCCGATAGAGTGGAACGTAAGGTAGAAAAACACAGGAGCCGGGAAAACCCAACTATTGACCAAAGACATGATTCGGAGCTGATGCATATATGGCCAAACTCGCGACGCCGAGCACTCCCTAAGGTATTCGGTCTTTACAACGTATACTGGGCTGAGTAATGCCCTCGATAATAAGCCCTGAATTTCCAAGTACGAGCATTAGTCTGACGTGACGAAATGTCAATAATGCCAGCATCCCTCTTGGTTATGTTAAGTATTCGGAGGGTGTGAAGCAACAATAGACAGTAAAAAAGGTTTACACATGGTCTTAATCTAAAAAGAAACCTTTGAACGGGGCCCTGCTGCACGTCTGCGCCTGTATCTCCATTGTGCCGTATCCTGGAAGGGTGTAGCACGATGATCATCGTAGTACTTTTTACATGCGAGAAGCACCACCTATGGTGGTATATCCATCGACCCAGTCTTAGGTTTATCTGAGCTGTTACAGCTAGTGGTGCGCCGGACTCGTCTAGCAGTGTCCGCGGTCTTGACGACCGATCATTTATTCTGGTTTGGAGAGGCCATTTAGTGTTCGGCTGCTAATGCCACCACACATTCTTTCACGTGTAAGGAATGCTCTGTGTTTCCGCTAACAATGATGACGCCACGTGGACCGGGCATCTTAAGCTTAAGATAAGCGTGATGCAGTATTGCGCTAAAACGAGCGAAGGCCGTTCTTCCGAGTAGTGCTTGATAGCCGCTTCGGAATGGAGCGATGTCGAAGGTTAACTTTTCACTTCGTAAGTCGTCGGGAGAACCAAATACAACCTCTAGTACTAGAGAGCCCGTGCAGCGGGGCTCTGGGCCTGGTATTACTCCTTCAAAGGTAGTATTGCTTTGGCTGATTCTTGTCGGGTCTATCCCCATTTTGCGGACTGTGTCCTGATATATCAGATTAAGACTACTGCCGCCGGCCATAAGGACTCAGGTGAGATGGTATCCATCAATTATTGGGTCTAGTACCAAGGCAGCCGATCCTCCGTGCCGGATACTAGTCGGGTAATCCCCGCGATCAAAAGTGAACGGGCAGGCCGACCAAGGGTTGAACTTGAGGGTAGAGGGCTCCACGACGCATACGTCTTGAAGTGCGCGTTTGCTCCTCCTCTTTGTTACGTGAATCATGTTCACTGTTTTGACCTCTGGTGGGAATTTTTTCTGTCCCCCAGTGTTCGGCTGGCGAGGCTCATCCTCGTCTTCGCTTGGTGTCTCCCTCCCCTTGTGTTCGGCGTTTAGCTTGCCGACCTGCTTGAAGACCCAGCATTCTCTGTTGGTGTGATTTGTGGGCTTGTCGGAGGTGCCATGAATCTGACATAATCTGTCTAGAATCTTGTTTAGGCTGGACGGTCCATCTCTACTGCCTTTAAATGGCTTTTTCTGTTGACTGGGTCGAGAGCTCCTGAATTCGGCGTTAACCGCCATGTTGTCTGGGCTGTCTTCATTGTTTCGACACTTGCTTTTATTGCGTCGTGGTTTTCCATTGCCATCCCTGACTTCAGATGTGCCTGGGTTGCTGGTGCCGCTACGGGCTAGCCAACTATCTTCGCCCGTGCAAAAGCAGGTCATAAGGCTTGTTAGGGCTGCCATTGCCCTCGGTTTTTCCTGGCCGAGGTGTCTGGCGAGCCATTCGTCCCGGACACTGTGTTTGAAAGCCGCTAAGGCTTCAGCGTCCGAGCAGTCGACAATTTGATTCTTCTTAGTGAGGAATCTGTTCCAAAGCTTTCGGGCTGACTCTCCGGGCTGTTGAATTATATGACTTAAATCATCTGCATCTGGAGGTCGGACATAGGTCACTTGAAAATTATCCCTAAAAGCATCTTCAAGCTCTTCCCAACTTCCAATTGAGTTTTCTGGGAGGCTTTTCAGCCAGTGCCGAGCTGGTCCTTTCAACTTGAGGGGCAAGTATTTGATGGCGTGGAGATCATCTCCGTGAGCCATGTGGATATGAAGGATGAAGTCCTCAATCCAGACCCCAGGGTCTGTCGTTCCGTCATATGCCTCTATGTTCACAAGTTTGAATCCTTCCGGAAATTCGTGATCCAGAACCTCATCGGTGAAGCATAGGGGGTGCGCGGCACCCCTGTATTTGGATGTGTCATGGCATTCTGACGGTTGTAGTGTTCGGTTTTGATTCTGTGTCGAAGTGCGCTTCCTAGATCCGTAGATGGATCTGGTCATACCGGTCTTTTGGTGCAAGTACTCACGTAAATCGTGTGCTGACTTATGTGCGACATCGTTAGCCGCCCTATCGTGGCCATGGGGTGGTCGATCCGGCTGATCGGCCGTTTTATTTTTTGGATGTATAGGCTCTAAGGCCTCGTCATCGAATTCGGGCAGCAGCTTGCGCTTTGGATAGCTCTTTGTATGGCGGCTGCCACCGTACTTTTCTTCAGTGTCGAGTACTTTGTTCCATCTACTGTTGAGTGTATTTTGCGAAGCCTTAAGCCTTTGGTTCTACTTCTTCAGACTCCTCGTGGTGGCAATAAGTCTTCTGTGGAGGTCCTCTTGCTCCAAGTGCCTTTTCCGGAATGATGTGTGCATCATCGTCCGGACTGTTCTCCTCTCCGGAGATAGGTTAATGAGCTTTACCCTCGGAGTCGCCGTGATGGGATAGCGGCTTCGTACTATGTTCGCCGTCCACTAGTTCATCCTATTCTGTCGCTGGGTCCATGTGGTCGTCATTTGCTTTGGAGTCGGCCGAGGTATTAATTTTTCTTGCGCTGTTATCGCTGTTTTTGCCGAGGCGGGATTTGGAGCGGCGCCTACGTCGTCTCTTTGGTTGCTTCTCGAGGGGATTATCCTTCGCTGCATCCTTCCGTTCTTCGTCATTGTTTTCTTTGGGTGTATCCACCATGTATATATCGTGTGATGAAGTGGCTGTCCAGTGCCCTGTGGGCGGTGGTTCCTGTTCCTCTCCTGCGTCGTCGTCTATACCGTCGATGTCTTTGGAGTCGAAATCAAGCATGTCGGTTGAGTTTCGACAGTGGCTATTAAGTGGGTGGTGGATGGGGAACGAATTTCTTCATCGTCCGCTTCCCACTACAGCCGGACATAGTTCGGCCAAGGGCCTCCTGACAAGGAGAGATACCTTAATGAATTTAGCACATCGCCCAAGGGCGAGTGCTGAAAGATATCCGTGGAGGAAAACTCCATGATCGGCGCCCAATCATATTCGATAGGCACGGATGCAAGCGGTTCGGGGCCCATGGCCGGGGACGAATCCAAGGATCCGGCAACACATGTCTCGTAGGAGGTGAAGTCAGTATTCGGCTCTATCGCCGTTGAGTGTGCGACCTTTGTGGCAGGGTCCATCCACCCGTCCTCGGACGGCGTGATCTGCTCCGGATTGAGGGCCGGAGTTACCACAGGTGTGATCTCCTGAACACTGTCTAGCGGCAAAGCTAAGTCATGTTCGTCGTGACTGCTCGGCACACCTGACACGGGCTCGTATCCGTCGAAGATCAAGTCTCCGTGGATGTCGACAGTATAGTTTAAGTTTCCAAACCTGACCTGATGGCCAGTGGCGTAGCTCTCGATCTGCTCCAGATGGCCAAGCGAGTTGGCCCGCATTGCGAAGCCGCCGAATACGAAGATCTGTCCGGGGAGAAAAACCTCACCCTGGGTCGCATCATTGTCGATGATCGAAGGAGCCATCAAGCCTTATGGTGACGACACATTGGAACTCTCAATGAAAGCACCAATGTCAGTGTCAAAACGGATCTCGGGTAGGGGGTCCCGAACTGTGCGTCTATGGCGGATGGTAACAGGAGGCGGGTGACTCAATGTTTACCCAGGTTCGGGCCCTCTCGATGGAGGTAATACCCTACTTCCTGCTTGATTGATCTTGATGATATGAGTATTACAAGAGTTGATCTACCACGAGATGGTAGAGGACAAACCCTAGAAGCTAGCCTATGATTATGATTGTTGTCGTCCTACGGAATAAACCCTCCGGTTTATATAGACACCGGAGGGGGCTAGGGTTACACAGAGTCGGTTACAAGGGAGGAGATCTACATATCCGATTTTCCAAGCTTGCCTTCAACGCAAAGGAGAGTCCCACCGGACACGAGACGAAGTCTTCAATCTTGTATCTTCATAGCCCAATAACTCCGGCCAAAGGATATAGTCCGGCCGTCTGAGGACACCCTAATCCAGGACTCCCTCACCGGCCCTCCTCCTAGTCCAATTCGGACTAGGCCTTTGGGGCACGTGCAGCCTCTCCCCTCTCTTTCCCCTAAAGCCCAATAAGGCCCATCTACTCCCCAGCGAATTCACGTCACTCTCCAGTACTCCGAAAAATACCTGAATCACTCGAAACCTTTCCGATGTCCGAATATAGTCATCCAATATATCGATCTTTACATCTCGGCCATTTCGAGACTCCTTGTCGTGTCCCCGATCTCATCCGGACTCTGAACTACCTTCGGTACATCAAAACAAAAAAAACTCATAATACCAATCGTCACCGAACTTTAAGCATGCGGACCCTACGGGTTCGAGAACTATGTAGACATGACCGAGACACGTCTCCGGTCAATAACCAATAGTGGAACCTGGATGCTCATATTGGCTCCCACATATTCTACGAAGATCTTTATCGGTCAAACCGCATAACAACATACGTTGTTCCCTTTGTCATCGGTATGTTACTTGCCCGAGATTAGATCATCGGTATCTCAATACCTAGTTCAATCTCATTACCGGCAAGTCTCTTTACTCGTTCCGTAATGCATCATCCCGCAACTAACTCATTAGTCACATTGCTTGCAAGGCTTATAGTGATGTGCATTACCGAGAGGGCCCAGAGATACCTCTCCGATAATCAGAGTGACAAATCCTAATATCGAAATACGCCAACTCAACAAGTACCTTCGGAGACACCTATAGAGCACCTTTATAATCACCAAGTTACGTTGTGATGTTTGGTAGCACAGAAAGAGTTCCTCCAGTAAACGAGAGTTGCATAATCTCATAGTCATAGGAACAGGTATAAGTCATGAAGAAAGCAATAGCAACATACTAAACGATCAAGTGCTGAGCGAACGGATTGGGTCAAGTCAATCACATCATTCTCCTAATGATGTGGTCCCGTTAATCAAATGACAACTCATGTCTATGGCTAGGAAACATAACCATCTTTGATTAACGAGCTAGTCAAGTAGAGGCATACTAGTGACACTTTGTTTGTCTATATATTCAACATGTATTATGTTTCCGGTTAATACAATTCTTGCATGAATAATAAACATTTTCATGAAATAAGGAAATAAATAATAACTTTATTATTGCCTCTAGGGCATATTTCCTTCAATCTCCCACTTGCACTAGAGTCAATAATTTAGATCACACTACCATGTGATTAACATCGATAGTTCACATCATCATGTGATTAACACCCATAGTTCACATCGCCATGTGACCAACACCCAAAGGGTTTACTAGATTCAGTAATCTAGTTCACATCGCTATGTGATTAACACCCAAAGAGTACTAAGGTGTGATCATGTTTTGCTTGTGAGAGAATCTTAGTCAACGGGTCTATCACATTCAGATCCGTTATGTATTTTGCAAATTTCTATGTCTACAATGCTCTGCACGGAGCTACTTTAGCTAATTTCTCCCACTTTCAATATGTATCCAGATTGAGACTTAGAGTCATCTGGATCAGTGTCAAAACTTGCATCGACGTAACCCTTTACGACGAACCTTTTTTCACCTCCATAATCGAGAAACATATCCCTGTTCCACTAAGGATAAGTTTAACCGCTGTCCAATGATCTACTCCTAGATCACTATTGTACTCCCTTGCCAAACTCAGTGCAGGGTATACAATAGATCTGGTACACAACATGGCATACTTTATAGAACCTATGACTGAGGCATAGGGAATGACTTTCATTCTCTTTCTATCTTCTGCCATGGTCGGGCTTTGAGTCTTACTCAACTTCACACCTTGCAACACAGGAAAGAACTCTTTCTTTGACTGTTCCATTTTGAACTAATTCAAAATCTTGTCAAGGTACATACTCATTGAAAATCTTTATCAAGTGTCTTGATCTATCTCTATAGATCTTGATGCTCAACATGTAAGCAGCTTCACCGAGGTCTTTCTTTGAAGAACTCCTTTCAAATACTCCTTTATGCTTACCAGAAAATTCTACATCATTTCTGATCAACAATATGTCATTTACATATACTTATCAGAAAGGCTGTAGTGCTCCCACTCACTTTCTTGTAAATACAGGCTTCACCACAAGTCTGTATAAAACTATATGCTTTAATCAACTCATCAAAGCGTATATTCCAACTCTGAGATGCTTGCACTAGTCCACAGATGGATCGCTGGAGCTTGCACATTTTGTTAGCACCTTTAGGATTGACAAAGCCTTTTGGTCACATAATATACAACTTTTTTTAATAAATCCATTAAGGATTGCAGTTTTGTTATCCATTTGCCAGATTTCATAAAATTCGGCAATTGCTAACATGATTCGAATAAACTTTAAGCATCGATACAAGTGAGAAAAATCTCATCGTAGTCAACACCTTGAACTTTATCAAAACCCACTGGTAGAAAAAGGGCCTTTAGTCCCGGTTTGTAAGGGCCTTTAGTCCCGGTTCTGGAACCGGGACTAAAGTGTCGGTACTAATGCCCTGACCCTTTAGTCCTGGTTCAATCCAGAACCGGGACTAAAGGCCCTCCACGTGGCCGGTCCACCTTTAGTCCCGGTTGGTAACACCAACCGGTACTAAAGGAAATTTTCTGATTTTTTTTTGAAATTTTTTATTTTCAAATTTCTGAATTATTTTAACCTCTAATCTCTAATCACCCCTCATCACTACTCAATTTAATCTCTAATCACCCCTCATCATTCCAAATTATCTAACTTCCTGAACGGTCACCCATCCTCTCACTACTCCAGCCTGAGCACGCTTAACTTCCGGGTTCTATTCTCCCTCGTTTCCAAGTCTGCACTTGTTGTTTTCCTGACAATAGTAAGATGTCAATCCTATTAACCCTCAGGAATTTAGCTTGAGCATGAAGTCACATATTTCACTGTTTGAGTTTAAAACTATTGTTCTAAGAAACAATAATTTTTTAGTAACACTAATATTTCTTGAATAAGTAGTTTGACCATTGTTTGACCACAGTTTGACCATAGTTTGATCAGATTTGACCAAAATTCAAAAAAGGTGAAATAATTATTTAATAACACTAATATTCTTGAATAATTATTTAGTAACACTAATATTTCTTGAATAAGTAGTTTGACCATTGTTTGACCACAGTTTGACCATAGTTTGACCATAGTTTGACCAGATCTGACCAAAATTCAAAAAAGGTGAAATAATTATTTAATAACACTAATATTCTTGAATAATTATTTAGTAACACTAATACTTCTTGAATAAGTAGTTTGACCATAGTTTGACCAGATTTACTGAAAATTTAAAAAAACTTAAATTTGAGCATAACTTTTTTTCCTTTTGGAATTTGAGGATTCTACAAATTTGCAAACAGGCGGTCTCCATCGGATGTAACTTTTCGAGTAGATGATTTTTCATATAAAAAACTTTTTAATCCGAGTTCGTATGCAAAAGTTATGCCCATTTTACAAATTCCAGAGAGATTTTGTAAATAAAGTCGAAATTCATATTTGTAAATTTTCCCAACAACTAGACCACATATCACATGGAAAACTTATTTTATTTTCTTTTTATTGACATTTCCATCATTTTCTTTTGTTTTTTCTAAAACTGAAAAGGCGGTCCACGGGGGGGGGGGGGGGGGGGGGGGGGGGGGGGGAGTTTGAAAATGGGACCTTTAGTACCGGTTCGTGCCATGAACCGGTACTAATGCCTCAAAGCCCATTAGTGCCGGTTGGTGGCACCAACCGGGACTAAAGGTCTAACCTTTAGTACTGGTTGGTGCCACCAACCGGGACCAATGGGCATCGCACCCTTTAGTCCCGGTTCGTGGCACGAACCGGGACTAAAGGGCCCAGGTGAACCGGGACTAATGCCTTAGCCGCACGAACCGGGATAAATGCACCCATTGGTCCCGGTTCTGGACTGAACCGGGACTAATGGGCTTACCCGGCCTAGACCAAAGCCCCCTTTTCTACTAGTGACCTTTTTCCGACAGGTCTAGCTTTGTAGATAGTAACACTACTATCATCGTCCGTCTTCCTCTTGAAGATCCATTTATTTTCTATGGCTTGCCGATCATCGGGCAAGTCAACCAAAGTCCACACTTTGTTCTCATACATGGATCCCATCTCATATTTCATGGCCTCAAACCATTTCGTGGAATCTGGGCTCATCATCGCTTCCTCATAGTTTGTAGGTTCGTCATGGTCAAGTAACATGACCTCCAGAACAAGATTACCGTACCACTCTGGTGCGGATCTTACTCTGGTTGACCTATGAGGTTCGGTAGTAACTTGATCTGAAGTTACATGATCATCATCATTAGCTTCCTCACTAATTGGTGTAGGAGTCACAGGAACAGATTTCTGTGATGAACTACTTTCCAATAAGGGAGCAGGTATAGTTACCTCATCAAGTTCTATTTTCTTCCCACTCACTTCTTTCGAGAGAAACTCCTTCTCTAGAAAGGATCCATTCTCAGCAACGAATATCTTGCCTTTGGATTTGTGATAGAAGGTGTGCCCAACTGTCTCCTTTGGGTATCCTATGAAGACACATTTCTTCGATTTTGGTCTAAGCTTATCAGGATGAATCTTTTTCACATAAGCATCACAACCCCAAATTTTAAGAAATGATAACTTTGGTTTCTTGCCAAACCATAGTTCATATGGTGTCATCTCAACAGATTTAGATGGTGCCCTTTTTAACGTGAATGCAGTTGTCTCTAATGCATAACCCCAAAACGATAGTGGTAAATCGGTAAGAAACATCATAGATTGCACCATATCTAATAAAGTACGGTTACGATGTTTGGACACACCATTACGCTGTGGTGTTCCAGGTGGCGTGAGCTGCGAAACTATTCCGCATTGTTTCAAATGAAGACCAAACTCGTAACTCAAATATTCTCCTCCACGATCAGATCGTAGAAACTTTATTTTCTTGTTACGATGACTTTCTACTTCACTTTGAAATTATATGAACTTTTTCAAATGTTTCAGACTTATGTTTCATCAAGTAGATATACGCATATCTGCTCAATTCATGTATGAAGGTCAGAAAATAATGGTACCCGCCGCGAGCCTCAACACTCATCGGATTGCATACATCAGTATGTATTATTTCCAATAAGTCAGTTGCTCACTCCATTGTTCCGGAGAACGGAGTCTTAGTCATCTTGCCCATGAGGCATGGTTCGCAAGCATCAACCGATTCATAATCAAGTGATTCCAAAAGCCTATCAGCATGGATTTTCTTCATGCGTTTTACACCAATATGACCTAAAACGGCAGTGCCACAAATAAGTTGCACTATCATTATTAACTTTGCATCTTTTGGCTTCAATATTATGAATATGTGTATCACTACGATCGAGATCCAACAAACCATTTTCACTGGGTGTATAAGCATAGAAGGTTTTATTCATGTAAACAGAACAACAATTATTCTCTAATTTTTAAATTAATAACCATTTGCAATAAACATGATCAAATCATATTCATGCTCAATGTAAACACCAAATAACACTTATTTAGGTTCAACACTAATCCCAAAAGTATAGGGAGTGTGCGATGATGATCATATCAATCTTGGAACTACTTCCAACACACATCGTCACCTCGCCCTTTAACTAGTTTATGTTCATTCTGCAACTCCCGTTTCGAGTTACTACTCTTTAGCAACTGAACTAGTATCAAATACTTGAGGGGTTGCTATAGACACTAGTAAAGTACACATTAATAACATGTATATCAAATATAACTTTGTTCACTTTGCCATCCTTCTTATCCGCCAAATACTTGGGGTATTTCTGCTTCCAGTGACCAGTCCCTTTGCAGTAGAAGCACTCAGTCTTAGGCTTAGGTCCAGACTTAGGTTTCTTCACTTGAGCAGCAACTTGCTTGCCGTTCTTTTTGAAGTTCCCCTTCTTCCCTTTGCCCTTTTCTTGAAACTAGTGGTCTTGTCAATCATCAACACTTGATGCTTTTCTTGATTTCTACCTTCGCTGATTTTAGCAGCGCGAAGAGCTTGGGAATTGTTTTTGTCATCCCTTGCATATTATAGTTCATCACGAAGTTCTACTAACTTGGTGATGGTGACTAGAGAATTCTGTCAATCACTATCTTATCTGGAAGATTAACTCCCACTTGATTCAAGCGATTGTAGTACCCAGACAATCTGAGCACATGCTCACTGGTTGAGCTATTCTCCTCCATCTTTGTAGGAAAAGTACTGTCAGAGGTCTCCTACCTCTCGGCACGGGCATGAGTATGAAATACTAATTTCAACTCTTGGAACATCTTATATGCTCCATGGTGTTCAAAACATTCTTGAAGTCCCGGTTCTAAGCCATAAAGCATGGTGCACTAAACTATCAAGTAGTCATCATACCGAGCTTTGCCAAATGTTCATAACGTCTGGATATGCTCCTGCAATAGGTCCATCACCTAGCGGTACATCAAGGACATAATTCTTCTGTGCAGCAATGAGGATAATCCTCAGATCATGGATCCAATCCACATCATTGCTACTAACATCTTTCAATTTATTTTTCTCTAGGAACATATCAAAAAATAAACGGGGAAGCTATGTGCGAGCTATTGATCTACAACATAGATATGCTAATACTACCAGGACTAAGTTCATGATAAAATTAAAGTTCAATTAATCATATTACTTAAGAACTCCCACTTAGATAGACATCCCTCTAATCATCTAAGTGATCACGTGATCCAAATCAACTAAACCATATCCGATCATCACGTGAGATGGAGTAGTTTTCAATGGTGAACATCACTATGTTGATCATATCTTCTATATGATTCACGCTCGACCTTTCGGTCTCAGTGTTCCGAGGCCATATCTGCATATGCTAGGCTCGTCAAGTTTAACCCGAGTATTCTGCGTGTGCAAAAACTGGCTTGCACCCGTTGTAGATGAACGTAGAGCTTATCACACCGATCATCACATGGTGTCTCGGCACGACGAACTTTTGCAACGGTGCATACTCATGGAGAACACTTTTATCTTGGAAATTTAGTGAGAGATCATCTTATAATGCTACCGTCGATCTAAGCAAAATAAGATTAATAAAAGATAAACATCACATGCAATCAATATAAGTGATATGATATGGCCATCATCATCTTGTGCTTATGATCTCCATCTCCGAAGCACCATCATGATCACCATCATCATCGGCATGACACCTTGATCTCCATCGTAGCATCATTTTCGTCTCGCCAACTATTCCTTCTACAACTATCGCTACCGCTTAGTGATAAAGTAAAGCATTATAGGGCGATTGCATTGCATATAATAAAGCGACAACCATATGGCTCCTGCCAGTTGCCGATAACTCGGTTACAAAACATGATCATCTCATACAATTAAAATATAGCATCATGTCTTGACCATATCAGATCACAACATGCCCTGCAAAAACAAGTTAGACGTCCTCTACTTTGTTGTTGCAAGTTTTACGTGGCTACTACGGGCTGAGCAAGAACCGTTCTTACCTACGCATCAAAACCACAACGATAGTTCGTCAAGTTAGTGTTGTTTTAAGCTTCTCAAGGACCGGGCGTAGCCACACTCGGTTCAACTAAAGTTGGAGAAACTGACACCCGTCAGCCAGCTGTGTTCAAAGCACGTCGGTAGAACCAGTCTCGCGTAAGCGTACGCGTAATGTCAGTCTGGGCCGCTTCATCAAACAATACCGCCGAACCAAAGTATGACATGCTGGTAAGCAGTATGACTTGTATCGCCCACAACTCACTTGTGTTCTACTCGTGCATATAACATCCACGCAATAACCTGGCTCGGATGCCACTGTTGGGGAACGTAGTAATTTCAAAAATTTCCTACGCACACACAGGATCATGGTGATGCATAGCAACGAGAGGGGACAGTTTGTTCACGTACCCTCGTAGACCGAATGCGGAAGCGTTAGCACAACACGGTTGATGTAGTCGTATGTCTTCACGATCCGGCCGATCCAAGTACCGAACGCACGGCACCTCCGAGTTCTGCACACGTTCAACTCGATGACGTCCCGCGAGCTCCGATCCAGCAAAGCTTCACAGGAGAGTGTTGTCAGCACGACCGCATGGTGACGGTGATGATGATGCTACCGACGCAGGGCCGCACACGGCTAAGAGATCAATGATCAATTGTTGTGTCTCCAAGGGGTGCCCCTCTCCCCGTATATAAAGGAGTGGAGGAGGGAGAGGGCCGGCCCTCTCTATGGTGCGCCCTAGGGGAGTCCTACTCCCACCGGAAGTAGGATTCCCCCTTTCCTAGTAGAACTAGGAGCCCTTCCAAGTAGTTGGAGTAGGAGAGAAGGAAAGGGAAAAGAGAAGAGAAGGAAGGAGGGGGCGCCGCCCCTCCCCCTAGTCCAATTCGGACTAGGCCTTGGGGGCGCGCGTAGCCTCTCCTCTCTCTTTCCCCTAAAGCCCAATAAGGCCCATCTACTCCCCGGTGAATTCCCATAACTCTCCGGTACTCCAAAAAATACCCGAATCACTCGGAACCTTTCCGATGTCCGAATATAGTCGTCCAATATATTGATCTTTACGTCTCGACCATTTCGAGACTCCTTGTCATGTCCCCGATCTCATCCAGGACTCCGAACTACCTTCGGTACATCAAAACACAAAAACTCATAATACCGATCGTCACCGAACTTTAAGCGTGCGCACCCTACGGGTTCAAGAACTATGTAGACATGACCGAGACACGTCTCCGGTCAATAACCAATAGCGAAACCTGGATGCTCATATTGGCTCCCACATATTCTATGAAGATCTTTATCGGTCAAACGCATAACAACATACGTTGGTCCCTTTGTCATCGGTATGTTACTTGTCCGAGATTCGATCGTCGGTATCTCAATACCTAGTTCAATCTCATTACCGACAAGTCTCTTTAATCGTTCTGTAATGCATCATACCAAAACTAACTCATTAGTCACATTGCTTGCAAGGCTTATAGTGATGTGCATTACCGAGAGGGCCCAGAGATACCTCTCCGATAATCAAAGTGACAAATCCTAATCTCGAAATACGCCAACTCAACAAGTACCTTTCGGGACACCTGTATAGCACCTTTATAATCACCCAGTTACGTTGTGATGTTTGGT
Source organism: Triticum aestivum (assembly GCF_018294505.1). Classification (NCBI taxonomy): domain Eukaryota; kingdom Viridiplantae; phylum Streptophyta; class Magnoliopsida; order Poales; family Poaceae; genus Triticum; species Triticum aestivum. The sequence goes on along the minus strand of NC_057812.1, from coordinate 69,131,687 downwards.
AGCACACAAAGTGTTCCTCCGGTAAATGGGAGTTGCATAATCTCATAGTCATAGGAACATGTATAAGTTATGAAGAAAGCAATAGCAAGATACTAAACGATCAAGTGCTAAGCTAACGGATTGGGTCAAGTCAATCACATCATTCTCCTAATGATGTGATCCCGTTAATCAAATGACAAGTCATGTTATGGCTAGGAAACATAACCATGTTCGGTCAATGAGCTAGTCAAGTAGAGGCATACTAGTGACACCCTCTTTGTCTATGTATTCACACATGTATTATGTTTCCGGTTTATACAATTCTAGCATGAATAATAAACATTTATCATGAAATAAGGAAATAAATAACAACTTTATTATTGCCTCTAGGGCATATTTCCTTCATGGTTAAGAGTAGAGGCTTCAGTAGATGTTGCAGAGGAGTGGTAGAAGGTAATACTCAAAAATAGAATTTTTTAGGTCAAATCAAGTTGCATCTCTAACTGTAGATGAACGGTTTAATGTCATGAGTGTACCAAGAAGAGAGCATCTATTTTGCAAGCAAAGAGGCTGCAGGGTGCCTTTTATGCATTCAACAGAAGGACTATGTAGATGCATCCTTTTTCACCTCCTATCACTACAAAAAAAGACACATTCATGAAATTTTGGGCCGAACAAATTTTTTCTGTCATACATACGACACTTCTATGATGATAATTGTGACAAAACCTGGTATCATCATAGATGTGGTGGGCTCCTACTTCTATGACAAAAAATCATGATAGAAAATGGGCTTTTCGTCCTAGGCGGGCCGGAGACGCAGCTGCATGACATTCTTTGGGCCGTCCATGACGGAAAAAACCGTGGTAGAAGCGAGGGTGAGGAAAATTTCGTGGAGTTCCCAGTTACGGTGTGAGGTCGTGGGCCGAGTGATGCGCGTTTCTCTCGTACATGTACGCGCGTGTGTGCGAGGCATTGGCTCTAACTGAACCCGAGCGAGGCGTTGGGCTCTAACTGAACCCGAACGATTGCACTGCAGGCTACGCGTTACTGATCCCAAGCAATCGATCGATGGCTGGTAACTGAACCCGATCGAGCGATTCCTTCACTACTGCTGCTAACTGAAGCCGATCGATGCTGCCTCTTGATGAGCAGTGAGCGTTGCGGGGGGGGGGGGGGGTTGGATGAACAGTTCCCGGTGGGGGTGGATGAACAGGACCCCGTGGTCTTGCCTCTGGATGAACAGGACCCCAATCGATCGAGCCAGTTGGGGCTGGATGAACAGGACCCCGTGGAGGGCTGGATGGACAGGACCACCCCGTGGAGGGCAGGATTAACAGTAGATGGTGGAGGGCAGGATGAACAGTAGCCCGTGGAGGGGTGGTTGAACAGGAGCCTGTGGAGAGGGCTGGTTGAACAGTGGCCGGTGGAGTAGCGCGCGGTGGAGGCTGGATGAACAGGAGCCCGTGGATGAACAGTCGCAGGTGGAGGCTGGAGGAGGTCGACGGTGGATGAACAGTAGCTCGTGTGAGGCTAGAGGGGGTCGACGGTGGAGATGAACAATATCCCGTGGAGTCCCATTTTGCGGTACGCCACACCCCTCCCGATGAACAGGACCCCCGTTTCGACCGTAGCGCTCCAACACAAGTCTGTTTCGTCCGTTTTGCGGTACGCCACATCCCTCCCGATCAACAGGACCCCCGTTTCGACCATAGGAGGTCCGTTTCCTTTGTTTTGCAGTATGCCAGGCCCCTCTCGATCAACAGGACCCCGTTCCGAACGTAGGAGGTCCGTTTCCTTCGTTGTGTGGTACACCAGGCCTCGTTTCCATCGCCTGTTCCGTCCAAACCCTCCCGATGAACACAACCACGCATTCCGTTCCGACCCAGCCGGTTGGCTCCCACGCGTTCCGTTGCCTCCTAATGAACACGACGCATTCCGTTGCCTTCCCATGAACACGACGCATTCCGTTGCCTCCCCATGAACACGACGCATTCCGTTGCCTCCCCATGAACACGACGACGACGCTGTTTCTCCGTTCTGACCCAGCCGTGTCAATGAGCCCTCGTCGTACGTATGCGCCACTAGGTGTTCGAGACCCCGCCCGTATGTACACATATGTGGCCGTATTTTCTTTCTTGCACCCTGGCCGCCTCTACTACAACACGTGCACGCCTCTACATCCACCAGTATATATGTACGTACACATTCGCGACCAGAATGACAATTCTACGTACGCTTCGACCAGGTGGGTCCCGACTGTCAGGCACTTCCTTGTGTGCGAAGATGTAGCTGGTGGGTCCCAGCAGTTAGGGGCGAAATACGTTTGCCCGTCCGGTGGGTCCCCAGTGTCAGGTGGAGGAATAATTATTTTGCACGTAATAAGGAGGCACTTCCTTGCTGCGGCCGTGGACCCAGCTATCAGCCTCTCCACGTACAGTCCACGTCCGATGGAAGTCGTTCCTTGACCACGTTGACCACGCCGCGCCGAGAGCACCAGGGCGGTGGACGACGGCGAGGCCTAGGAAGGGGACGACGTGGCGCCGGGGAAGACGCGGCAGTGGATGCCCACGCGTACAGGAGTACGAGGGCACTGGTTCGCTGCGGTGTGAGGCTGCCGTCGCCGCAGAGTAACAGGGGGTGTGGGTGAGTAGAGGGATGGCCTGGCCAGCGGTGGGAGTAGTAGGGTACGGTGAGGCCTTCGCCACATCGCAGCCGGCCACGGGAGGCAGGAGCACGAGGCACGACCGACGCTGGTTTGGGCGGCTGGAGCAAGAAGACCAGAGGTTGAAGAAGCACTACGGCCGTTGGATGGACATCGTACGGTCACTGGAGCTAGAATCGTGCATATTGACTAAGTTGACAAAGCCCTCCGTCCCCGTCAACTTAGTAGGCCCACAAGTCAGCCTGCCACTATACTGGGTCCCAGCTAACAGGGGGAGTATTCATTTTTTTGTGCGTAATAAGGAGGCACTTCCTTGCGTGCGAAGATATAGCTGGTGGGTCCGAGCTGTCAGCGGCGGTAACGTTTTTTTCGCGAAATACAGAGGCCCTTTCGGTGGGTCCCTGATGTCAGGTGGAGGAATCATTATTTTGCGCGTAATAAGGAGGCATTTCCTTGCGTGCGGCCGTGGACCCAGCTGTCGGCCTCTCCACGTACAGTCCACTTCAGATGCATGTCGGTCGTTGACCACGTTGACCAGGCCGCGCCGAGAGCACCAGGGCGGTGGACGACGGCGAGGCCTAGGAAGGGAACGACACGGAGGCAGGGAAGACTCGGCAGTTGTTTCCCACGCGGAGGGGAGTACGACTGTACGAGGGTTTACTGGTTCGTCTGCCGTCGCCGGAGAATAACAGCAGGTGTGGGTGAGTAGAGGGATGGCTAGGCCAGCGATGGGAGTACGGTGGGGCGGTGAGGCCTGCGCGGCAGCACAGCCGGCCGCGGGGAGGAGGGAGCAGGCAGTCCCGCCGGCGCTTGTTTGAGCGGCTGGAGCAGGAAGAGCAGAGATTGAAGAAGCACGACGGCCGTTGGATGGACATCCAACAGTCACTGCTTGTGCGTCAACCTTTTTTTAGGAAAGCCTCAAATCTGTGGAAAACAGCATACAACCCATCTGCCATTATTTCTAATAATTTTCAGCCCATTTGCTAATTCTTAAGGTTTTTTTGGAGCCCATATTCTTTTTGTTAGCATTACAGCCCAAATTGTGGCCATGGTTAAAAAATTATACGAAATTTTGCATATTTCGGTGCGGTCCGAACTGTTTTTAATCCCGAAATTTCGACTCACATTCAAACTGATTTTAAAAATAAATGTATATCAATATAAAATCCAACAAATTCTCCACGCATAAAAATTAATGTAATTTAAAATCTTGAAATGAAAAAAAAGATATTTGAAACTAATTGCCGGTTTGATGTGTTTTAAAAATGTACAACCCATTTCTCATTACTGATGGGCCAGTTTCTCGGCCAGCTAAATGAAAGCTCTCCTCGTCTTGAAAGATTTGCAGCCCAACAGGCCTGACAAAGCGACTTACTTGGCAAATCACAAAAAAAAACTGGGCTGTGGCCGTGGACCCAGCTGTCAGCCTCTCCATGTACAGTACTCTTCCGATGGAAGTCATTCCTTGACCACGTTGACCACGCCGCGCGGAGAGCACCACGGCGGTGGATGACGGCGAGGCCTAGGAAGGGGACAACGCGGAGCCGGGGAACACGCGGCAGTGGAAGCCCGCGCGGAGAGGAGTACGAGGGTTCACTGGTTCGGCTGCGGTGTGAGGCTGCCGTTGCCGCATGGCCTGGCCAGCGGTGGGAATAGTAGGGGGCGGTGAGGCCTCCGCGGCAGCACAGCCGGCCACGGCAGGAGCATGCGGCACGACCGGCGCTGCTTTGGGAGGCTGGAACAAGAAGACCAGAGGTTGAAGAAGCACTACGGCCGTTGGATGGACATCGTGCGGTCATTGGAGCTAGAATCGTTCATATTGACTAAGTTGACAAAGCCCTCCGTCCCCGTCAACTTTGTTGGCCCACAAGTTATCCTCCCACTATGGTGGGTCCCAGCTAGCAGGGGGGTGTTCATTGTTTTTGTGTAATAAGGAGGCACTTCCTTGCGTGCGAAGATATAGCTAGTGGGTCCGACATGTTAGTGGGGGGAACATTTTTTCGTGAAATACATAGGCCCTTCAGGTGGGTCCCAACTGTCAGGTGGAGGAATCATTATTTTGCGCATACAGTCCATGGCCAATGGATGTCGTTTGTTAACCAAGTTGACCAGCCGCGTCGAGAGCACCATGGCGGTGGACGACGGCGAGGCCTAGGAAGGGAACGACACGGAGCCGGGGAAGACATGGCAATGGTTGCCCACGCGATGGGGAGTACGAGGGTTTACTGGTCCGGCTGCCGTCGCCGGAAAATTACATGAGGTGTGGGTGAGTAGAGGAATGGCCTGGCCAGCAATGAAGTAGGGTGGGGCGGTCCGGCCTATGCGGCAGCACAGCCGGCCACGGGAGGCGGGGGCAGGCAGTCCCACAGGAGCTGGTTTGGGCGGCTGGAGCAAGAAGATCAGATATTGAAGAAGCAGCACGGCCGTTGGATTAACATCCAACGGTCACTACTGCTAGAATCGTTTGTGGACTAAGTTGACAAAGCCAAAGTACACGTCAACCTAGTAGACCCACAAGTCAGCCTCCAAATCTGTCCCAAACAGCATACAACCTGAAATGTCTAGCCAGATTCAAATTAATTTTAAATCTAAATATACCTTAATTTAAATTCAATGAAATTTTACCCGCACAAAAACAATGAAATTTAAAATATCAAAATCCGAAAGAAAACAGTATTTTGGAACTAATTGTCTGTTTGCTGTATTTTTTCATTTTACAGCCCATTTATTATTACTTATAGCCCATTTCTTATTACTTATAGCCCATTTTCTGGGCAAAATGCATCCCTCCTCGTCTTGAAAGATTTCCGGCCCAGCAGGGCGTAGAAAAGCAAGTAGGCCTACGTTGGTTATTCTGCAAAAAACAAAATAGCTGGCTAGCAATTTTCAGAAAGGAAAAAAACAAACTGGGCTGGTCATGTGCTAAACATATGAAATAAAAGCCTGGGCTAGACGGGCCACGGGTCCCGCACAACCCAGTTGATACCCTTCTCCGTCCCGAAAAAACAAAATTACTGCGCGCGCTGCTGGGTCCCTACTGTCATCCTCACCATGTACAGTCATCTCCTTATTCCTCTCGGTTGTTGACCATGTTGACAACACCGGAGGGCGGCGCCGCGGCGAGCGAACCAAGGCGGAGGACGATGGTGAGGCCTCGGACGGGAACGAACAGGAGCCGGGGCAGATCACAGCCAGCCGTGGGAGGCGGGAGCAGGCGGTCCCGCCGGCGCTGGTTTGGCTTTGGCGGCTCGAGGAAGAAGAGACTGAAGAAACGCGACAGACGTTGAATGTCAATCCAACGGTCAAGGTTGGCACAATCGTTTGTTGACTAAGCGGACACCAAGTAGCATACTTTTTTATATATAGGAAGAAAACTGCGAGGAAAATGCGTTCGTCTGCCGTCCTCCTCACAGGGAACGTTCGCCACATAAGTGACTAGCACCCTTGGTTTTCAACCGAGAGGTCTTGGGTTCGAGTCCCAGGAACTCTCAATTTTGTCCTCCTTCCTTCCTCGCAAAAAAGGGAAAGAAAATCAAAGACTTGGGAAGGCGTACAGAACAAGCTAGTGTACCAGTAATGAGACGTTGCCGAGTTTTAGAAAAAAGAAAGACGTGCTCCTGTAGCTGGTTCGAATCCAAACCTAGACTATGACTATATATGGTGCTATGCTACTCTGCAAGTAATGAAACTGACATATCCAACGTTCGCTTCTCCTCTTCTCTACTTACTCTGCCTAGCATCAGAAGCTCTGGCCGCAGCAACCATGTCCGCTGGCTGCTCGTCCACCTGCTCTTCAGCAGGCAACAACCAGATATGCGCCAAGTCGCAACCCGTACCATCGCCTGTGGGTCTCATCACACCCTCGCCGGCACGCGCACCGCAGCCGATTGCTCATCGCAACCCGCTGCCGTTGGTGTGGTGCCACTGCTGCAAATCACGCAGAGTCATCCGTCGCGTCTCAACCACAATCCGCAACCCTGGCCGAGTCTTCTACAAATGCCCGAATCATGGGGTAATAATATGTTTAAGTGTTGTTCTGCTGCTTTCAGTTGCTGATTTTTTTAATAGTTTGGTTGATGATCTACCAATTTGATTCGTGCAGAAAAGGGAAGATTCGTGTGATTTGTATTTCTGGGAAGTTGCTGATGTGGGGGAATGCAACTACGCTGATTATTTGGTTAGCCGAGGAATCCCAATACCAGCAGGTTGGGGTGTTGGACAAGTAACTGAAGGAACGACAGAAGAGGAAGATGCAGAGCAGAAGCTTAAAGATGCAGTTCCTCTGATCATGGCCAAGCAACAGCTGCTGAACGGCCTTGACAGCAATGAGGAGATGAAAGAGCTTGTGAAGATAATGGGCAAAATCGATGTGCTCTGTAGGATGATTGTCTCTTTATTTGCAGTGTATGTAGCACTCGTGATGTATTCAGTGGCTACGACATGAGCACTTTGCTGAAACTAGTAATGAATGAAACCTGTGTAGCAGGCTGGGCGTAGTGTTGTGAACATCTAATGATTTCTATTAACGGAAATCAGGGGGTATCCCCTTTTGCTCATATAAATAAATAAATAGCAGAGGCCCTGTCGGGTCAGCTTTGTTCTCATTCGAAGACGTCGAGCAAATTGCAGTCCAACAGCAAACTATGTCATCAAATTCAAGTTTCACAGCCAAATATGAGTACAACTAAACAACAATGTCATCATGTTTTAGTTGTCATACAATCACCAAACACAAATCAGCATACATAACAAGTGATGTTCTCACAGCAAAATACTAAACAACATGTTCATCAGGTTTCAGTTGTCATAGCAAACACAATTTCACATAGTAGATAAAAAACGTCTTCTGACAGGCAAATACGACAAAAGCAATGTAATCATCATCCGCAGCAGCAGCGTCAACATCTTCGCCATGTGTATCAGTCTGAATCGTAATTCCCCACGGTGTCATCTTCTTCTTCGTCCTCAACGTCCTCGAACGTTGGCTTCTTCTTGATCAACTCTTGTATGTCCACAGCACGACAGGCAATCTTTTCGCCGGCGTCATTGACGTGATGGTTCTCAAAGATATTAGGAACATCTGTGTTATCTTGTACATCAGGAGCAGTGTAAGCATCATCTTGTTGTGCAACTTCATTAAACGAATTCCTCTGCTCAAACCTTTGCAATACTCTCCAGTCATCGCTACGTGCAAATGTGTCTTCCAAGAAAAATATCTGTGTTGCTTGATTTGCCAAAATAAAAGGCTCGTTGGTCTGGTACGCCGCCTTGACATTGATGGATTTGAAATAATCATCAGCTCTGGGTTTTGCGATCCTGGAAAACAGGTTATACCAACGACAGCACAACAGAACCACACACCGATGATCCTCGAAACTGGAGATATACTGCAACTGAATAATGTCTGTTATGTTAGCATACATTTCAGTTGTCTCTTTGTCATACGTATCCGTGCTCATGATGGCACTGTTTTGTGTCTTCCTGCCTTCGTCTCGTGCAAGGGTGTTGTAGCGCACATCTCCAACAACGCAAGATTCATAATGTCTTACCCGAGTATCAGGACCCATTGCTAGTGAGTAAAGGGCATCATCAACTGCCTGCCCATCCTCCCGCATCTTCTTAACCTATGGTTAGAAAATAGACAAGCTGATCATCTTATGTACTCAATATATTAAAAAAACTGACAGTGCACTTCAAAAGCTTACATGGTTCTTGAACCATTTCGCAAATCCTGCCATAACCAGTTTGTCAATGTTTCTTGGATTTTGCGGCAGTAACTCCTCTTTGTAGATGCTGCACAACATAGTGATCGCGTCAAACATCTAAATATATAAGAATGTGCTGCAAGTTTAGTAGATTACGATGTATAAGCTGCAGTACTGCACTTACTTGATATAAGGTAGTATCTCAGGACAGTTATTCAACACATACCAAACCATTTTGTCCAAATCTTTAGGTTTGTCCTCTTGTCGACTCTTCCCTGTAACTCGAACAGAATAATCGAAAACATTGAGCCCGGGATTGTCTTCACCCACCTCTTTGCTAAGCTGATCAGCTGTTTCAATGTATTTTGAGCAGAATGTCAACGCTTCTGTAGCAATGTAGGCCTCTGCAATGGAACCCTCGGGTCTAGCTCTGTTCCTAACATAGCCCTTGAAAGTGCCTAGCCGCCTTTCAATAGGGTACATCCAGCCATACTGTACTGGACCTCTAAGTAGTGCCTCATCAGGTAGATGAACAGCCAAATGCACCATCACATCAAAGAAGGCTGGAGGATATATCTTCTCAAGGTCGCATAGGATAGTTGGTATCTTGTCTCTAAGACGCTCCAAAGCATCTATCCTGATATTCCTACTGCAGAGTTCCCTGAAGAATTGTCCCAACTCTGCAACTGCTCTGTATAAGTCAGGGCGGCCCAATCCTCTAAGGATAACAGGTAAAACCCTTTGAAGTAGGACGTGGCAGTCATGAGTTTTCAACCCTTGTACCTTGTTTCCATCTGCACTAACTCTCCTTTCAGGGTTGGAAGCAAATCCATGTGGGAATCTCACACGTGACAGGACCTCGCAGAATTCTTTTCTTTTTACCTTGTCCAAGACGTACACAGCTGGTGCCATATCCCGTGGTTTACCTTCATCTTGCACCTGCAAATCCTTTCTGATACCCAGGTGTGTCAAATCAATCCTAGATTTTAAGGTATCTTTCGTCTTGCCTTCAATATTAAGAAGTGTGCCGATAATGCTGTCACATATATTTTTCTCGATGTGCATCACATCAAGATTATGCCTCAGATCCAAATCTTTCCAATACTCCAAGTCCCACAAAGTGGACCTACGGGTAAACAATAATCTCTCTTCTACCCTGCCACGCTTCCTTTTCCCGCTACCATTACCAGGATGGTTTCCTGGTGTAATATGCCTGACCTTCTCTAATTCCACTTGCAACTCATCGGCAGTGAGCCTCTTTGGCGCATCACGGTTTTCATGCTTTGTATTGAACACATGTCTTTGGTATTTTCTAGGATGCGGCTTGTCCTTGGCAAGGAAACGGCGGTGTCCAATATAACAGATCTTGCTAAGTATTGTGTATGACAGCGGATTCCTGTCACAGCGAACACATGCATTGTAACCATGTGTCGTTCGCCCTGACATAGTGCCCAAAGCCGGATAATCATGGATGCACCAAATTATAATAGCACGCAGAAAGAAATCAGCTGGTGGGCTGCTATATAGGTCTCGAGTGAGAACGCCCTTCCATAGCTATTGAAGTTCCTCCACAAGAGGCTCCATGAACAAATCAAAATCCTTTCTAGGACTTTTTGGACCTGGGATGAGCAAGGCCATCATGTAGTTTGATTCTTTGGTGCAGACATTTGGAGGCATGTTGTAAGGGATAACAAGCACTGGCCACATGCTATATGTGGCCCTCTGGTGGCCAAATGGGTTAAATCCATCCGAATCTAAGCCAAGTCTAATGTTTCTCGGGTCAGCAGCAAACTCTTTGTGTTTATCATTGAAACTTTTCCACTCACTACCATGAGATGGATGGCTCATTACATTTTGATCTCTGTAGTCCCGGTTCCTAGAATGCCACAGTACATCCTCACTTGTTTCAACATCATGAAACAACCTCTGCAATCTTGGTGCAATTGGAAAATGTCTCAGAACATTATGAGGAATCCTCTTCACAGCATCGCCATCTTTCCATCTTGATGATTTGCATTTCGGGCATTCACTTAAGTTGGCATAATCCTTCCGGAATAGAACACAATTATTCTTACAAACATGGATCATATCATATCCAATTCCAACTACACGAAGGAAATTCTTCATTTTACTGTTGTGTGTGGCAGCTCAGATGCATCTGGAAAAGATTCGCGGAAAGCAGCCAACATCGCATACAAGTGTAGATGAGTTTGCACAGTTGACTGGGGTCTTGTAACTGAATTCATACAACTGCTACACGGCAGAGCACATCTGATTTCGGACCACCGTACTCAGCTCTGATAAAGTTCATGAAGTTTTCAACCCCCTCGACATATGCAGCGGAGAATCTTCGAGCAGAAGTTATCCAAGTCATGTCCATCTGTTAGACATACAAATTAGTTCTTCTACTAGATATTACAGGAAAAAAACATATATGCTTTTTTATGAATCCAGAAAAAAAATACCTAGGTCGATGTCTAAAGCTATGGCAAGATATTTGGACAAGCAGATCTAAGTAATGATATATATGTAAAGCTAATTCAGCAAACAGATTTGAGTGCCAAATTATGGCAGGCTGTTTCCGCAGTCAATGAGGCCGAGCACACAGCCATCAAACTATCGAAGGCCATCGCAGCAACAAAGATCGAGTATAAAATGGTGTAGAGCTATTTCAGCTAACAGATTGGCTACTAGACCATGGCAATCTACGTCACAATAAATATATGGCAGGATATTTTAGCAACTAATCGGCCTTGGCATGCCATTTCAGCTAAGCAGATTGAGTGCAGAACAGGGCAAGGAAGCTTCTTAAGCAGAGCATATTGACAGTAAACTACTTCAGCAAACAGTGAGATTAACAGCGTCTATCAGCTAACATTCAGTGCTACACCAACATGAACGGGGCCTCAGTCTAGAATGTGCGTACCGTGGGAGAAGTTGACTGCCGTGCGTCTCCACATGAACATCGACAGTGGTGGCGGCGCTGACCGCCGTGCGCCTCCACAAGAACGTAGCCAGAGGTGGCGGCGCGGCTAGAGGACGGCAGTCTACGAGAGCGTACTGTGGGAGCGAGAGGATCACCGAACCATGGCGCCGACATATCGGTGCGGCGGGGAGGGCGGCTTTGGCGGAGCGAATGGAGTGGAAGGGGACATGGGGGAGGGGGTTTGGGGAATATTATTGGCTAGTTGGCCGAAGGGCGGTTGAATCGGATTTGGGGGGAATTTTTGGGTGGGTGGGGGGGGGGGGAGGATTTTCGCGCGGTGGGAGGGGGGAGTTTAGCGCATGGTCGGTTTCTCCAAGTGCAGTCCCACGTGTCAGTGAAGAGGCAAGCCGAAGTGTGTTCCGTTTGCGTGAGCCGTGTGCAGGACCGAACATGTGTGGGGGTGCAATGCGACCGCGACAGGAGTGCTATGAGTGTACCGCATTTTTTCCTTTTAAACTAGGTGCTTCGCCCCCTCAAAAAAAATCTGTTGCTTCGCGTGATCCATCGATACTACTACTAGTAATCCGGTAATCCCGACTAAAACGGCGCGGCCGGGTCTTTTCCTGCGCGATATGCTGGGAGGTTGGCTTAGTTGGGTTTTTTAGGACGAGTAATGCTACACCTACGTAATCCCAGTTACGTAATTAACGTAATGTGAAACGTGTGAGCTGCTGATTGTAGATTGGGGGGAGGGAGGGGCCCACCACCATGAAAATAAGGGGAGGAGGGAGAGAGGATATTTACGTTAACCCTTTCGTAGGTTCCCGTAGATGTAGAAAGATGTGTCCCATCCTGCAATATAGGCCGTCCGATCTATATGTAACGTATATGAAGGAAACTATGACAATTTACCCGCCCTCCTCTCCACATTTGTAGATAAGGCTTTCCCTCGTTCATCCTTTTCTCCCACAAGATCTTGATATTCCATGCAACGCACATGCATCTTGCTAGTACTCCTACAATATGTATATTATTGTGAAAGTTCATATACACCGGCCGAGATTAGTGCAAACACGGCAGATTTTCATTACATTTCAAACTTTCATAGGACAAAAAAATAAAACAAACCCGACCCTAAACCTATTCTACGGCGGAGACCGACGTCCTCCATCTATGATCTCCATGTACGGGGGCGGGGTTCAAGACCCGAGAAGTGAAGGTGCGGTCTCCGGCGAGGAAAAGTAGAACACGGGAGACGGGCCGGCCAGTTGGCACACCATGCCCTGCCGCCTCCCATGCCCTACTCATCCTCGGAGGAGCCCCCAACCTCGGCGGTGCCGGACGTTGGATGGCGGCAAGTAGGACGCGTGGCTGACCGTGCTCCCGTCATCGGTCGCAAGCGTGGCCATCGCTTGTGCGGCAACTTGAGCGAGGGCGGCGACCTCGAGCTCCATCCCCAAAGACAAGCTCTCCCGCAGAGCATTCGCGCTTGCGGTCATGGCGGATGTGGTTCCAGGTAGGAGGACGATGCGCTATGGTGTGGAGGTTAGCTGGGCGTTGCCGCTTTAAGTAGCGCATTCCGGTGAGGCCAAGTGTCCGGGTGCATCATTAAGTCGCGGGAGTTGGTTCCGCGGGCACCGAGCCTCTTAATGACGACATATGAACGGACGACATGAATGTGGGCAGCTGGCGCCGGCTGGGAATGCACCGCGCGACGGCGCGAGGGACGAGGGTTTTGGTGTGCCAGGGTAGTCAGCTGCGATCGTGGCAACATTGGAGATGCCCTTTGCTCACATGCAATCCCCGCATGTCATTGAAAAAGCAAGACAACCCAGCATGGTCTCAGGTCCAGAGGATGTAGTTGGCCGCGCTACACCACTCTACGGGCGCGTCGCGGCGCCCCGTGCATCCTCGACGAGCCGGGTGTTGGGGTGTGTTTGGATTGTGGCCAAACTGCACCTTGCCAAAATTTTGGTCATGACCAAAAGATTGGTCTTTGTTTGGATGGTTGCCATTTTTTGGCATGCCAATGAACTCTAGCCAACTCTAGTTCATTTTTCTTGCCAATGTCGGCCAAATCATGGGCAACCAATACCTCAACCAAAATTTTGGTCATGACCCAAAGATTGGTCTTTGTTTGGATGGTTGCCATTTCTTTGGCATGCCAATGAACTCTAGACAACTCAAGTTCATTTTTCTTGCCAATGTCGGCCAAATCATGGGCAACCAATACCTCAACCAAAATTTGGGCTACCTAATGCTTTGATGGGGCAACCTTGGGCACAAACCAAACATACCGTTGGTCGTGCCACAGCACTAACGCCACCCTCGGCAAACTGAAACCGACCGTGTCTAGCAACGATATGAGCGTGTCGCTCACTGTGGTCGCCGTGTCTAGAGGTGGTGCTGGAGCTGCGCCCCGTTGTAGGCCCCAATGACCCACATGTATGGTTCTCGGTGGCGAGGAGGTCATGGGCCAGCTCTTCCATTGGACTAGTCTGCGCTACGTCGTTCCGACGGGTGTGCCCCACATGTCTGTTTCCCTGTTTTCCCGGCCATATTCGAGCGTCAGTGCTCCGTGTTGAGCATTAGGCCTTTCACTATGTAGGCCAAGCGAGACAAATTATTGTTTATTTGAGCCGTTCAAGTATAATCATGTGGTGTTTCCTTATTTCTCATTCCTCTCCAACCCTCTTCTCCATCGATCATGTCGCCCTCCAGTCGAGTCCATCCTCCCGCATGCCTCATTTGAACATTCTGCCGAGTATCATTCGCATGTACCCATGCTAGTCCTCTTTCAATAGATCTCCGGACCCCGAGATGAAATCGAGAGGAAACGAGTGGGGGCACGTGATACCTAAGGCGGATTCAAAATTTTGAACCGGTGATCATAGCATCCGCAAATCATATATAAAGGGTATTCAATGTTCGTTTCGTTTTTGAACGTACAATATACTCCCTCCAATCCTTTCTAGTTTACATATAAGTTTTATGTGTAGTCAAAGTATACCTACTTCGATAAAAAAGGTATCAACATTCAACAACGCCCAATCAATATTGTTAGATTCGTACGTACTCCTAGATTTGTACTCGAGATGGTTTCCAATTTGACAATTGACAAGATTAATAGTACATGAGATGTATAATGTGAAAATTATATCATTGGAAACTCCTTTCACATACGAATTTGACCGTATGCTTTGTGTAAATTGCATGTCATATATTATTACTCTAACATTTGGTCAAAGTTAGCCTCGAAAAACGCATTAGACCCTCTATGCTTTGTGTAAGTTGCATGTAATATATTATTACTCTAACATTTGTGTAAGTTGCATGTCATATATTATTACTCTAAAATTTGGTCAAAGTAGTATAGTGGAAGTGGATCCTCTGACGTAGGTATCCCTGCCTTACCCTCCCTTTCGGTCACTTACTGGCAGACCCCATGCTTGCTAGGCCCCGCATGTCAGTTACTCAATGGGTTCGGCCACGTCAGGGGATCCTCATCCATAGTATACTCCCTCTGTTTTTATTTACTCCGCATAAAACGGAGCGGGTGGTGGTATAATAAATGACGCGGATAGGGGAGGGGGAGGGATGTCGGTTTGCTCTCAACTGCGGTTCCACAAGCGAGCGAAAATGCAAGACGAAGCACGTTCCATTCGGTGAGCGACGTGAAGGGTCCAGCATGCCGGGCTTCAACGCAAACGCGACAAGAGCGATGTACAGTCAAAACCAATTGACCGGTCGTCACCGGAACCACTATTCACACCAGAACCTTCGCTGCTTGGCCTACGCAAGCCACTGCCCTAAAAGCACACCAAATCTCCAGCCCATTCCCCCACCTTTCGATCCCCTAGCCCGCATCAAGCGTCCCCTAGTTTGCCGAAAAGCCATGGTGCACCACAAGATCACTTACTACAAGATGCTGGCGCCGGAGCGCCGCGCAGAAATCACGGTGGTGGTCGGCTGCACAGACCTCCGTTCCCAAACTCGCTTTGTGGCGGGCCAATCCCCGAGTTCTCTGGAGCCAAGCTACGAGGAGGAGAAAGCCAATCCAATGTTCATGGCGGAGGTCGCAGCGCAGAAGGCCCCCGATGGGTATGAGACGATGGACGTCGACTTCGTGCCAGCATCCGAGTCCCCCATGGTGCAGGCGGACCAGTGGTTCAACATGGCGATACTAAAGGAGGATCGGGAGGCAGAGGCTCAACTTGACACGGAGCGCATGCATGCCGCTTCCATCGAGGCTCTCCTGTAGGCGGAACCGGATGCCGTGGATATGAACTGGGCGGCAGAGGCTCGACTCGACGCAGAGCGTGCGGATGTCGCTCTCATCGACGCCCTCCTGCAGGCGGAACCGGACGTCCTGGACTTGAACCGGGCGGCGGAGGCTCGACTCGACGCGGAGCGCACGGATGCCGCTACCATCGAGGCCCTCCTGCAGGCGGAACCGGACGTTCTCGACTTGAACCGGGCTGTGCTCTCATCCGTGCAGAGCGCCCGCACGCTCTGCTTGAACGAGTAGCTGGAGGCTGAGGACAACCACGGTGTGGAGACACACGTCGGCAGTGACGGCTGGTTCACGCCGGCAGCCAAAGACGACGAGGTCGTCTCTTTCCGCGAGCAGTGATAGTTTTTCTTTATGTCGTTGTTTTTATGGATCTTTTGCTGTGTAAAAACATATATTTGTTATGCAAGTCGCCTGACTTGGGTCAGTCTACCATTTCAGGCGGCTGGATGAATATCCTACGTCTCCTAACCCTTCTTTCCATCTTCCTCACCTCTTCTTCTTTCGCAACAGACCACCGCACGGGCCGTACGGATACTCCCCAACATGCGGTTGGATAAACATACTCTATGAATGAAAATTATGTGTCAGCGATAGGATGGCTGAGTTTGGTGTGTTCACATGCGACAACACGTGTCATTGAGGGTGCGTTCCCTTGGTTGGGTTTGCGGCGTGCGACCGTGTGAGGGTGCGGTGTGACCGCGGCGTGCAGGAGCGACCGTGTGAGGGTGCGGTGCGACCATGATAGCCGTGCGCAAGTGTACCTCCTTCTCATTTTGAAATCTTTAGGCAAGCTTGGCAAAAATGTGTAGCGAAGTTTAGCAATGCAAGGCCTAGACCCAAACAGGATAAGTACGTACATACTAGTAGAACTAGTGTTAAAAAAGAAAGGCTGGGTTTTCCTTCGCGGGATTTAATCGATACAAATCCTCGTTTCACGTGTCAATTAATGCGTATTTTTTCTCCAAAGACCAAACAGCTAACCATCTCACTCCTCATCGCTTGATTAATGCAGCACCATGCAAACCAACCTTCTCACTTCCGCATGCATGCAGGGGATATTAATGTCCTTGGTTGCTAACCCCATCAATTTTGCCTCGATTAGTGTTAGTGGCCCTTTGCAAATTGTAATTTTGATAATACTGGCCTTGTGTACAAAAAAATGGAGGTAGTAACTATATTTGACTTCCTTCCCCATTGCGGTGATGTCGACGATATTTTTTTGGTGGTTTGGAGAAGTGCGTTCGACAGAGAACACCATTGAGGGAGACCATGGTAAGTCATTCACAAGTGCCGCCTGCAAGCCGAGACAACCACCTTATTTGCATCCACGAAGTCCTTTACTAGTACTACTATAACTAATGCGGTGAGATGGCTTCTCGAAGAAGACGATGGAGAAGCGGAGTCAGCGAAGAGTGAAATGATGGTTGCTTCGTCCGTGCTTTTGTGATTTGACGCCTCACTGCTTTGTGATTTGTGATAGAAGGGACAGGGGAGTAGACTCTGTGCTCTATACTGTAGTACATGCGTCCAAGCATGGGAGAAAGAGGAGAGACGTTGCATTTTTCTATTCCTTCAATCAATCAATCAATCAATCAGGGAGCTTCGGTTCCATCTTTTTGGCTTTGGCAACACCGTCCACAATGGTTCCCATGATGCCAAAAGCTATTTTCACATTTGGCTACACATTGTGGATTCCCTTAACTGTACCACTTGGTTTTGCTCCTGTGTGCTATCTATACAAATCTCAATTATATTGATCTAAAAAATTATAGAATCGAGATTAGTAAAAAGGAGGTGATTTTGCCACGCGGATGGCGGGGGAGGTTTCTTATTTGAGCAATGCTACATCCACGTAATGGTTTATGTAAAGTTACGAACTGATGTGATGTGGGACTATTTGATTGGATTAAAGGAGAGGATTAGGCCCACCCCACCTGAAAATCAGGGGGGCATATATAGATTAGATGGAATGTATACGTAGCAGCTACGTAGCCCTTTGTAAGTCTAGGATTAGGCTTCTTATTTTCGGAGGATATTGTCGTGGCGGTTTGCTAACATGCGGTCCCACGTGTCAGTGCTTTAGCAAGCCGATCCGCGTCCCACATGAGGCAGAACAACGCAGAAGCAACACGTGGTTAAGTTGAAGAAGATGAGGGAGAAGCAGATTTAGCAACGAGTGAAATGATGGTTGCTTCGTCCCTCCAACTTAACTGCGGGAAAGGTGCAGCTTTGTGATTTGACGCCTCATTGCTCATTACTACGACGGCGCCATGACTGGGGTCCTTCACCCCGGCTACTCTGCACTGTATTCCGGTATGGCACGTGGACCCGGTAGCTTGATGTCCCACATGTCGGCGAAAGGGACTAGAAGATTTATGAAAGCGAGCGCTCCACTCTTACGACGGAGGAGTAGACGACACGACGGCCCAGTGAACTATCACTTGTATTGTATAGTACTATAGTTTTGCTGTTTCGCTCGATCCATCGATACAAACCCGATTAAACAGGAAAGGGCGGGATTTTTCTCGCGCGGTAGATGATACTGGCCATACATTTCAAAGGCGATTTTAATGTATGCAAACTGAATAATTATAAGTAACAATATGATATGTAGTAAAACTAAAAACACATATGATTTATTGTGTTAGAGTGTAGTAGTAGTGCTATATTGCATAGTTGTTAGATGTAACATGCGAGAACGTGTAGAGATGTAGTTCTGGAGGGCCTACAGAGAGAAAAGTGTAATACGGTCATCGAACTTCAGAAGAAGCTGATTACGGTCACTATATACATTTTGTGGTGATTATACGGTCACTTGCTCACAGCTCAGCATCGGATTGCACTCTGTTGACCGGCCAAATAGTCTGCGTGGCGCCATGTTGACTAGTTAAATTAACCATGTTCATTGTGGGTCCCACCTGTCAGTTCTCATAGGCAAAAGGTCAGATAAACACAAATTTATGCAGGCGCGACAAGGCTCCAACCCGTGCGTGGGAATCACCTGGTTGTATATGTGTCTGTCAGGGCCTGATGTGTGCACATGCACGTGTAGGTTGAGCACTTGAGCGTGAGAGAGTGTGTTGGTCGTGTGGTGTACGGGTGTGTGCATGCATGCGTGTGTGTGTGCGTGTGAGTGTTGCATGCGTGCGTGTGAGTGTTGCGTGCGTGCGTGGCTACGTGTGTACGTGTGAGTGTTGCGTGCGTGCGTGGGTGCTTGTGTTTGTGTGAGTGTTGCGTGGAAGCAGTTCGTGTGCATGCGTGCGTGTGTGTGTAATCACCACACCAGCTCCTGTGTGTTAAAACAGACGGCTCAACATACTAATACAAGGCCACCTTGTCCGTTGTGCGCTCGGTCATGACTTCGAACCACCGTCCAAATATTTTTTTGTCATTTCTTTTCATTCTTACTAGCAATATGCCCATGCATTGCATGTAACATCAAGATGCATTTGTATGACTTGTTTATCTTGTGAGAGAAAAGGGTGAACGAGGGAAGGCCTTATTTTCAAATGTGGAGAGGTGTGTGGGTACCTTTTTGCAAAATTGCCATAGTTTCTTTCCTATCCGTCAGATATAAATCAGACAACCTATATTGCAGGATGGCAGGCACACCATCATCACCAACTCTATTTTTTATAAGAGTGTATTTTATGTATTTTATAAGAGTGTAGATGCAGAGTAGATACAAGTCGACAGGTGGGCACGATGGTAGTGAGATAATGTGATGCAACACTAGAGGTGCCATGTGGAGCGTTTAACTGGTCAACTAGTCATGTCATGAGCAAATACAGAGTTGTACGGTGAGCCCGTGACTGCATAATAACCACTAAACATAAAAGGTGACCGTAATGAGTGGATTCTGAAGTCCAATGTACGTATCGTGCTTTCGCTTCAAATACAATGATCGTCATTGCATATATCGCGAGAGAAAGATGAAACATGCGTGAATTTTCTGGGGGCTTACTTCTAGAGGACCTAGAGATAGTTTTGTGTGCATACGTGAAAGGGGCGTATAGGGGGGGGGGTATGCAATGGAGAGAGAGATGCTCTTCATTTCTCTTTATTATGACTAACTTTGTATATAGTCTAAAAATATACAAATTCACAGTGTGGAATAAATATCATTGTGGGCACCATGCAATGCAAATTAGCGTTCGTACTCCTCCATATAACTTTGTAATGTTGTATATATGTAGAAACTCTAAAATATATTTCTGGCCACACTTTATTCAAAAGGAATGTTGTATGTGAAATAAACGTGAAGAGAGGGCTTTTTAGATCAATGGGGTATGTGATGTAACATGTGTGAATGTGTAGTTGATGCATTTAGCGGGGCCTAGAGAGGTATGTGTGTGTATTACGTATTTGAGAGAGGCATGGATAGAATGGTCGACGGGGGGGGGGGGGGGGGGGGCGTGGGAGAGATAGCACGAGAAATGAGAGTGGTCTAGAGAGAGAGACGAATATGACATCACGACAAGAGATTCCATTCCCTTGAGTGTGTGTATGCAAGGGGGGAGGGAATAGAGGCACCAGGAGAAATTTTCTCCGTGTGTGGTGTTTGTGTTGGTATGTGTGGGTGTGAGAAGATAATGAGACGTGGGGGCAGAGGGTGTGTCACCGCGTGAGGTCCGGTGGGTCGAGGTGAGGCCCTTCGTTCTGTTCCGTCCTGCGCCACATTGGTCGGCCCGCGATGCATTTAGGAAGACCCATGGATGACTAGTCGTACAAGACAAAGATAGCAGAATTGTGAAGGACTCTGTGTCCACTGACAAAGCTGGCTAGGATTTGTAACCCTAGGTTCTCGGACTAAGGTAACCCCTTTATCTCTGATATTACTATTCATCCAACCTAACTTTAAGGGGCATCCTACAGAATGCGCTGCTAGAATCATACTCGTCAATTAGGAAGAGAGGTGGGAGACAATGTGTGAGAGACATGCGTAAAGATAATGTGCGTACATGAGACACGTAGGCAGGTCCATGTATATATAAAGGGTCGATGAGGATTGTGCGTGTGTATGTTTGCGAGAGGAAGAGTGCTTGTGATAAAGGTTAGTGAAAACAATTGTAAATGGTTACGAGAGGGAGGGAGGGTTATATCTAGAGCATGTGTGCGAGAAAGACACCTCGAGAGAGAGTGTGTGAGCATGTGTGAGAGACCACCGATGGAGAGTGAAACTACACGTAAAAGACTGCTCTACACATTGATTAAAGATATAAATTGTATCCAAATATTAGGATGGGATCATGATATTTGCAATTCGCGTAAGGAGCGGTCATCGATCCTTCAGACATCTAGATTCTATCGAATTTGAGCATGTCTATGTTATTATTCAACACAATTGATCTACATAGTTAGTATTTTGAACTCCAGACAATGCATCGCTGTAGCAATCAAATATAAACGTGAGTATAGTTCATGTTGTGTGTGTAAAGCACATTATACATACGAAAGATACACAATGGACATTATAAATAGCTACTACCTATGAACTAGCATACATTTGAATTCAACTTAAGGTGGTTTAAAAAAATCGAATTCAACATGAAGTCCATTCAATTATTTTTTGAATTTGATATCATGGGGGCACCAATCTTTGCTCTGATTTTGTACATAATAGCATATGTGGTCGTGTACAAAATAGATTCAAATTTAGCTTCTCCATTCCAAAATAATCGTAGTTATATGATTTTCAAGTGTCAAAATTTCAAAAAGAAGCGGATAATTTAATGAGGTTTTCAAACATACAAGGTCAAATATAGCGTTGTATATTTAGGTCAATCCTCATAGTTCAAGAGTACTCTAAATGTGAATGCTTGTGTTTCAAAATTTCGAACGAAGCGCCAAAAGAGCCTCTACTCGCCCGAAACCGCGTGAGACCAATGTTTGGTAGTACAAGGAAATTACTTGTCTAATAACTCCGACCCGTGAAACCTACCGGCCCGATGTCCAAAGGTCTAAACCGGGGTAGGTTTGTAGCTTCATCTAGACGCCACGCAACCGCATCCGAAAAACATTCATACACAATGGCCGCCTAAGCACACATCCGTGCGGCCGAAATCGCTCCCTCCCACTATTTGGGACACCTGGGATTACCATCCTACCCCCGACCCCAGTAGGTCCGAAATTTATGAGGGGGGCAAAGTTTGTACTTTTCCCAAATTTCAAACAAGCGCGTGCCATTTCTATTCAAAAAAGCCAAAAATAATCGCGTCCCAGACCGAAACATGGTTCCCCCCACCCGTCTGATTCCCCATTCGTACTCCGTGGGTGCCAAAAATACCTTTCCACCAGCCGCGAAACCCCGGCGTCCTCCATCCGCCACCCCATCCCACCCATCAACCACCGCCCTCCTCCATCACGCTGGAGTCGATACCCCAACGTCGTCGTCCACCGCAACCTCAACCGCAACGCCCTCCATGGCTAGTAGTTGAAGCCGTGGCTGAGTCGTCCGTACCCGAGCCAGTTCAACCACACCGTCCTGCGCCTCACCGCTGCCGCTGCAACTTCACCACCCTCCACCGCAGTAGAGTTGTTCCTGCTACGCCGCCCTTCACCGCCTCGGATCTACTTCCGCTCCGCTGACATACGGCCACACCAATACAGTCAACAATTTGGCCATGGGTTCGTCCAAGCCTGCACCCTCCAGAACATCGGTTTCCCCGGTAAAAAGAAGAAAAATCGGCGCGACTTGTGGAGGTGACCACACTGGCAACCGAAAAAGGTACTCCTCTTCCCTTATTCGTGCAAATCTTACGTCTCTGCTTGCACGGTATTCATCCCACAGAAGACACTAGTTGACTACTTCTTCTTGATACTAGATGTTCCTAGTAACTCGCGACGCACAAGGTTTCTCCTCATATACTATTTCACCTTAGCTAGAGGTCCGTCGCCCCCCTGAATTTCAATTTCTGGCCACTTGATTCCCAATTAACGAAAGCATTCCCTAGCGTAACAGGCGCTAGTACGCCTATTACACCGGGGAAGCAGCGCCTTGGTGTTTATCTTAGGGGCGTGTGCGGCCTAGAGCTACTGGCGCCCGATCTGGAGGTCGGCCGGGATTAAAGTGATGGCCTCGGGGTGCTGCCAAGCACGGCGGTGGTGTGAGGTCAATGGGAGGGCGGGGCAGCGGAGGCAGGGGTCTGGGCCCACTACTAGGAAAAGGGCTATAGATAGGATTGATACTAATGGCGCACCATGGAAGCAGTGCGCCACTACTATATACTAATGGCGCACCAATTGGTGATGCGCCATTAGTGTGGAAGACACTAATGGTGCACCAGAAACAGGGTGCGCCACTAGTATTAAATTATTATTTTTTTTCCATTTTTCCATACATACTAATGGCGCATCAGGTCGAAGTGCGCCATTACTAGTTCTAAGTAGTAATGGCGCACCAAGCAGACAGTGCGCCATTACTGTAAATTTTTTGTATTCTTTTTTTTTTTTTGCAAAACTACTAATGGCGCATCGTTTCACAGTGCGCCATTACTAGTTTAAACTAGTAATGGCGCACTATTACCCGCTGCGCCATTAGTATATATATATATATATATATATATATATATATTTACTTTTTTGCAAAACTACTAATGGCGCACCACCTCCAGGTCCGCCATTAGTAACCAGGGTTACTAATGGCGCATTTGCTGGTGGTGCGCCATTAGTAACCTGGGACCCCAACAGGATATTTTGGACAGCCCCACACCTACCCACTCACTTTCCCCACTTCATTCCCTCCACCTCCTTCTCCAAGCTTGCAGCCATATCCTCCTCCTCACCTCATTTCCACCATAGATTCATCAAAATTAAGTGGTGAAATTACCTTTTTTGATAGGTAAGTAAGGGGAAAGCTATCTTCATGATGTAGATCTACTTTTTTTCTCCCTAGCTCGCTCCAACAACATGCACATGCACTTTTTGTGGCCTAGCTAGATCTATGTATGTTTGTGGTGTTGCATGTGTTTGTGGTGTTGCGTATATGTTTGTGTTTGAAGGTACCGGTATTTGAAATGCGATTGTTGCCAATATTTTGCCGGAATGTTTTGATTCATTTCTGTTTCGGCGAGAATTTTGGCACTATGCATTCTTTTTGGTCCTATTTTTAGGGAAGGTCATGCCAAATTTTTTCTTGGTTCTAAAAGATCGTTTTGCTCTACCCCGCAGGCGACCATGGTCCGCACGATGACTAAAGGCATCGTGAATAGGTTTTTGAGCTCCGCGAAGGCCGAGATCCTTCAAAAGAACGAGACGGAGATAAGATGTCCGTGTCGAAGATGCAAGCTAAAGAGCCTTATTGCGGACCCGGATTCCGGGCAGGTGCGGGACCACCTGCTCTTGCGTGGTTTCATGGATGGCTATCGGTGGCAAGGTGATGAAGATGACTATGAAGTCGTCCATGGGGGCCGGGCAAGAAATGAGGAAGGGCAACAAGACAAGTACCACCGCGGCGAGGGCGGGCGAGAAGACGAAGAATCTCCAGGACATGATCACGATGGTGATGTTGTACACAGTCATCATGTAGAAGATGTCGTACATGATGACGAGGAAGATCAAGACGAAGGGCATGATCATGAAGATGAAGATGCCGGAGCAGACGACGATGGAGGCTGGGTGCAGGACCCTCATATTCAAGAGCTTCTTCTCAAGCAGACGGATAACGCAAGAGCTGCCGCCCGAGAGAAAGCCAAGCTGGATCAACTGGAGATAGACGCGGTTAGTCCATTGTATGAAGGATGCAGGCCCGAGGATACCCACCTGAAAGTAACGCTCATGGCTCTAGAGATGAAGGTAAAACACAAAATGACCGACGTGTGCTTCGACGAGAACATGCCATTCTGGCACGAACGTCTTCCCAAGGGGAACAAGTGCCCGACAAGTTTCGAGGAGGCGAAGAAAATCGTGTGTCCTCTGGATTTACCGCACGTGAAATACCATGTGTGCATGAACAATTGTATCATTTATCGGGACGAGCACGCGGAGTCTACCATATGTCCGGTGTGCGGCGGCACTCGATACAAGAAGAGGAAGAAAGCTCCTCGAAAATCGGTGTGGTACTTTCCGATCACTCCTCGTCTGCAGAGGTATTTCGCGGACCCTAAGGTAGCAAAGCTCCTGCGTTGGCACGCGGATAGGGAGGAGAAGAAGCGGGAAGATGACGGAAATGATCCGGAGATAAATAAAAAAGACAAGATGCTGAGTCACCCTAAGGATGCGAGCCAGTGGAAAGCGTTGAACTTCGAATACCCAGAATTTGGGAAGGATCCAAGGAACATAGTGCTGGGCGTGAGCACCGATGGAGTCAATCCGTTTGGCAGCCAGAGAAGCACACATAGCACCTGGCCTGTGTTTGTGTGGATGTACAACCTTCCCCCTGGTTGTGCATGAAGAGGAAGTACATTCACATGAGTATGCTAATTGAAGGGCCGAAACAACTAGGGAACAACATCAATCTGTATCTGGGGCTGCTGAAGGAGGAGCTAGACACGCTGTGGAAAACGCCAGCCAATACGTGGGACACCGCAGAGAAAGAATATTTCCCTATGAGAGCCACACTGCTCACGACGGTGCACGACTATCTCGGTTACGGATATCTCGCGGGGCAGGTAGTCCACGGATTTTCTGGATGCGTAAGGTGCATGGATGACACAACGTATCGCCAGCTAGATAGAGATCCCAGGTCTTCAAAAACCGTGTTCATGGGACATCGAAGGTGGCTTCGCGACGATGACCCGTGGAGGAAATGCAAGGATCTGTTCGATGGTGAAACCAAACCCCGAAAACGCCCGTGTACAAGGAGCAGCGAGGAAATAGACGATCTGTTGAAAAATTGGAAAGACTGCCCACTACCGGGAAAGAAGAAAAAGGCGCCAGAGCCGGGAAAGAAGCGAAAGGCGCCAGAGCCGCTGCTGAAGGTATGGAAAACGAGGTCTGTTTTCTGGGACTTGCCATACTACAAGATCCACCGTGTGCCTCACAGCCTTGATGTCATGCATATCACGAAGAACGTGTGCGAGAGTCTGCTTGGTACCCTGCTCAGCATGCCAGAGAGGACCAAAGATGGGCCGAAAGCAAGGGCAAACTTGAAATCAATGGGCATCAGGCAGGAGCTTCACGCTAATGATGATGATGATGATGATGATGATGATGATGATGATGATGATGGTGATGAGGCGAAGCAGGACACAGAAAGTCGTCACAAAGGCAAAAAGGCCAAGAAGACTAGAAATGACTACCCTCCCGCGTGCTTCACTCTAAGTCAGGAGGAGATCGAGCAGTTTTTCACCTGCCTCCTAGGAGTAAAACTTCCTTACGGTTACGCGGGGAAGATAAGCAGATACCTAGACCTAGCGAAGCAGAAGTTCAGCGGGATGAAGTCTCACGACTATCACGTGCTGATGACGCAGATACTTCCAGTTGCAGTCCGTGGGATCATGGACGCACACGTCCGTGAAACGCTATTTGGCCTATGCAACTTTTTCGACGTCATCTCTCGGAAGTCGATTGGCGTGAGGCAACTCAGAAGGCTACATGAAGAGATCCTGGTGATACTATGCGAGCTTGATATGTACTTCCCGCCCGCATTCTTTGACATTATGGTGCATGTGCTGGTCCATATCGTGGAGGATATCATCCAACTCGGGCCGACGTTCCTGCACAGCATGATGCCGTTCGAAAGGATGAATGGTGTCATCAAAGGATACGTTCTCAACATATCACGTCCAGAGGGAAGTATAGCCAGGGGCTTTCTGACCGAAGAGTGCATCTCCTACTGCACGAATTATCTAGGCATCGAGAACCCCGTTGGTCTGCCCATCAACAGGCACCTTGGCAGGCTCGCTGGATGGGGTCACCATGAGGGTCGCCGCGAAATGCATGTCGACTTCGAGGGTCGACTCGCCGACTTTGAAAGAGCAAACCTAGTCGCGCTACAACACATAGACGTGGTCGATCCTTGGGTGGTAGAGCACAAAACCTTTATTGAGAAGACGTACAATGACCGAGGCCAACAGAGGACGGACGGAGATATACTCAAAGAGCACAACTCATGTTTCACGCATTGGTTCAAGCAGAAGCTTCCGTCGTACGCTTTACATGAAGATTCTTCCGCAGAAGAACAACTCATATTCGCCTTGTCACAGGGCGCCGAGCACAACCTGATGACCTATGAGGCGTACGATATCAACGGCTACACATTCTACACCGAGGACAAGGACATGAAGAGCGATGGTTATCAGAACTCCGGGGTAACAATGGAATCCTACACCGGTAACGACAAGGATAGATACTACGGAAGGATCGAGGAGATCTGGGAGCTGAGCTATGCTGGAGAGAAGGTCCCGATGTTCTGTGTCAAATGGGCCAAGAGAGTTCTAAAAGAAGACCGGTATTTCACCACCATGGTTATACCCGAAGCCAAATCCAAGACCGCGGGCGCAAACGTCACCGCGAAAAATGAGCCATGGGTACTGGCTTCCCAAGTGGACCAATGCTTCTTCATTACCGACCCGTCAAAGCCTAGTCGTGTTGTCGTGAGGAGAGGCAAAAGGAAGATCATCGGAATGGATGGAGTAGCCAATGAGCAAGACTTCGACAAGTACGGCGACCCGAAGATCGAACATGACGACGACGATGAAGTAGCAGCATACACCACAAGAATAAGCAGGACCACCCTACCGAAAGGATGTCCGTTCCATAGAAGAACTCCATTTGCAAAAAAGAAGGGCAAGAAGATTGTGAACAGATAGCTAGCTAGCTAAGATCGATTGTATTTAAATCGTAGTCTTCATTTCTCGAGTGTATTACATGGGCATTTTTTGAACTCATGAATATTTTTAAATTTCATGGGCACTTTTCGAATTCATGAATATTTTTTCAAATTTGATGAATATTTTTAAATCTCGATCGCTATCCCCCTTCATCTCGATCTCGATCCCCCCCCCCCGCACCCTCCCCCGCTAGGTCCACCGCCGCCGACGACCCACCGCACCCTCCCCCGCTCCACCGCCACCGCCGACCCACCACACCCTCCCCGGCCCGCTCTACCGCCGTCGAACACCCCCACGCACCCTCCCCCGCTAGCTCCACCGCCGCCGACGACCCACCGCACCCTCCCCCGCTCCACCGTCGCCGCTGACCCACCGCACCCTCCCCGGCGGTTACAGTGTGGCGGAGCCTATATGGGACAAGGAGGACGTGAAGCGTGCCGAGCAAGGCCTACCGCCCGCTTCGAGAAATACAACGGTGACAAGCAGACCAGGAACTATGTCAGGGCCCGGTACAAGGAGGACCCGATAACAAAGGAGCTTACCACAGATCCGAAGACCAGGGCGCTTGAGCTTCTTCTGGTAAGGAATACACCCCCGCGTAATTAGCTCCATATGGTTGCACTCTAATTAATCCCCAATATATCTAAATGGTTCACATTCCTTTCGCAGGACACTGAAAGCAGTAGCGCTGGGTCGTCTAAGAGCTCCCCTTTTGACACCCCTTTAACTAGGGCGTTGAACGTAATGAAAAACAAGGATAAGCTCACTAAGCCGACGTCAGCTGGTCGTGTGGCTGGCAAAGGCTTGTCCACAAAATGGGGGTCATACTATACCGCTAGTGTGCGGAAGGAGAAAAAGACCAGCTCGGAAAGCCAGACGCGCAAGGTTGAAGAACTCAAGGCACAAGTGGCGCGGATTCCGGAGCTTGTCCAAGAGCAAGTGCAACAACAACTTCGAATGACGTTCAACGCCATGGTGCCTACGTTGATTCATGGGCTGACGACATGGATTGCGGGCGGCCAACAGGGGCCTCCCCCGGTTCCCAGCTTCACGGCCAGCAACTCATACAGCGCGCAGGCGGCTCCATTGGTGTCTCCGGCGGAGGCGGTATTCGTGTCTCCGGCGCCGGCACGTGCATTGGAGCTTAATGCACCCGGGTGTACGCCGGCCGGCACCTCGCTAGCAAGCGCCCCCTCCATCAGTTGCACGCCCGCCTTTGGCGGTGCCTCGACATTAGCCGAGCTCGACGGCATCACGGTAACTAAGCCTCTCGGCCGATGACTTCATCTCCTTGCCTTTGATTGGGCATCCCTGACGCCATGTACATGTTTTCGCAGGGCACCACCGACGTTCCTTGCACTCTTCTACACTTCGTGGGCGCCGAGTTGGTCGATGTCGCCAAGGGCAGAATCGTTCAAGCGGGCAACCCCATGTTCCACGGTAATCCGATGCCACCCACAATGTATAGGGTTGAAGTGGTTCGGGTGCTGCCAGGCTGTGACGAGCTGTTACCTCCGATTCGACCCGCTGGGGCCGACGAAGAAGATGAGATGACCCTCAGCACCTGCGTAAACTGGCCCCTGCTTTGGCCGAAGAGCCAGATTCGTTTGGGGGCGGGGGACACCACCCCACAGACAAGACCGCCAGTCGTGCCGGTGCCAAGCCATGGCAAGAACGCCGCAACGCTACCGGACCTGCCGGACATCCCTATGGCATAGGATCCGGACAACCCTATGGCATAGGATCCGGATGGTGACGACAACGATGATGGTACATTTACCAAAGTTGATAAGTACTTTTCCAAACATTGGTAAGCTGACGAGTTCTGCGGGCCTCTTTATCAAGAACCCAACCAAGACAACCGTGATCTAGCTGGTACGGCGGAGAAATCCAATTGCAATAGGTGTCGTCTGGCGTTCAGTTCTCAGGACACGCCTCCAGCTCCCGCCTTCACAGAGCCTCAGATAGCTGAGGTGCGAAATATTATCAGCCCCAACACGCTCAAGAAGGCGGTCTGTGAGCAGAACTCGGTCCCATTACAGGAGATCAAGAAGAAGGGACGGAAACAAAAGACTAACAAGGGCGCTGGTGCGAGCTAGCCGGCACCGAGTTCGATCCGTGCTCAGGACGGGCCACCTTCACCTAAGGATATCTCGAGGAGGGTGCATGTGGCGGGTAGGGCGGTGCTACCGCCAAATATGCTTAATGCTGCAACCGGTGCTATGCGGAGTCTGCACAATAGTGTTCTTTCTTTGGAGAAGCGGCGTCTCAGAGAGAAGGATGTGGCATACCCGGTTTTCATGGCCAAGGTGCCAGAGGGCAAGGGCTTTGTGGATGGCGACATCGGGGGTATGATCGTCCTGCGGTTTGATGACATATTTGCTATGTTTAACCTTCATCCGCTGCACTACACCTTTGTTCGGCTGTTTTCGCTGAGTATGGAGATGCGGATCATTAGAGACAAGACCCCGGACATCGTGATAGTCGACCCCTTCTACATGCGTGCCAAGCACCTGAGCAGTGTTGGGGACCGCCAAGTTGCGAGTTCACACCTCGAAGGCGTCATTCTGGCAAACCCAGATAAGGATAACTTCCTTGTGGATTACTTTCCCGAGTAAGTCATCCATTAACCGCCCCGTAACATATGATTTCTTAGATTTCGATCATTCTTTTTTTTCTAACATTCCGTGTTCTGTGTAGTGACACATATTGCACACTCATCCTCTTAAGACCGAAATATTCCATGGCCACGTATTTAGACTCGAACCGTAACTCCAAGATAGACTACACAAATGTTAAGAAAGTTCTTGATGATGTTCTCCCCGCCTACGCCAAATCTGGAGGCACCTTCACCAGGGCAGTTCGTAAGTACGGCAAGCACATGTTCTCACACAATACGAAGTTCTGCTGTGTCAAGCAGCCGCCTGGAGGTCAGAAGGATGCCTACTACGCCCTCCATCACATGCAGGCGATCGTAAGGGACCATCATCAACTTCTGCTACCAGATAATCTCAAAGATTGGGCCGCGAGCTTGTCGGCAGTCCAGGACGCGGTCCTCAGACAAGAATTCTTTCGCATCCTGTCGGAGTTTGCGGACATCATCCATCAAGATGTCCTTCATACCTCGGGGCATTTCTTCCTTAGATATCAACCGTCCAACAGTGAGATAGATGAAATGCTACAAATGCAGGGTGACAATGACCGTGATTTCATGACCATCACGACAGACGGCTGCTTCATCCACATTCCTGTCCGATGAGTCGAGTCGAAAGTAGTGATGTGTAGTTCTGAAACATTGATTGGCTCATGTTGTAATTATACTTCAATGAATTCTTATGTCTCTTTGGTTTGGACACTACTAGGAAAAGGGCTATAGATGGAAATGACACTAATGGCGCACCAGACTTGTGGTGCGCCATTAGTATATACTAATGGCACACCACCTTCTGATGCGCCATTAGTGTTGAAACTACTAATGGCGCACCCTGCCGACGGTGCGCCATTAGTACCAATTTTTTTTTGAACTAGTGCGCCTGTCCAAACATACTAATGGCGCATCCACTGGTGGTGCGCCATTACTAGTTGTAACTAGTAATGGCGCACCAGCCAGAAGGTGCGCCACTAATGTTATTTTTTATTATTGTTTTTATTCCTTTTTTTGCAAAAGTACTAATGGCGCACCACCAGGGGGTGTGCCATTAGTAACCTGGATTACTAATGGCGCATTTGCTGCTGGTGCGCCATTAGTAAGTGGGAAGCAACAAGATATTTTGGACAGCCTCTCCTCCCACACTCACTTTCTCCTCACTTCATTCTCTCCACCGCCTCCTCCTTGTCTCGGGTGCCTCCTCTTTTTCACCTCATTTCCACCATATATTCATTCAAATTAAGTGGTTAAGTTACCTTGTTTTGCTAGGTAAGTAAGGGGGGAAGCTATATTTATGTTGTTCTCCCTACAACAATGTGCACATGCACTTTTTATGGCCTAGCTAGATCTATGTATGTTCGTGGTGCTGCATATGTTTGTGGTGTTGCATATGTGTTTGTGTTTGGAGGTGTACCGGTATTTGAAATGCGATAGTTGCCAATACTTTGCCGGAATGTTGATTCATTTCCGTTTCGGCGAGAATTTTGGCATTAAGCATTCTTTTTGGTCCTATTTTTAGGGAAAGTCATGCCAAATTTTTTCTTGGTTCTAAAATATCATTTTGCTCTACCCCGCAGGCGACCATGGTCCGCACGATGACCGAAGGCATCGTGAATAGGTTTTTGAGGTCCGCGAAGGCCGAGATGCTTCAAAAGAACGAGACGGAGATAAGATGTCCGTGTCGAAGATGCAAGCTGAATAGCCTTATTGCGGACCCGGATTCCGGGCAGGTGCGGGACCACCTGCTCTTGCATGGTTTCATGGATGGCTATTGGTGGCAAGGTGATGAAGATGACTACGAAGTCGTCCATGGGGGCCGGGCAAGAAATGAGGAAGGGCAGCAAGACAACCACCGCGGCTCGGGGGGGCGAGAAGACGAAGAATCCCCAGGAGATGATCACGACGGTGATGTTGTACACAGTCATCATGTAGAAGATGCAGGACATGATGATGATGCCGGCGGAGCAGACGACGCTGGACCATCGATGGGCTGGGTGCAGGACCCTCATATTCAAGAGCTGCTTCTCAAGCAGACGGATAACGCAAGAGCTGCCGCCCGAGAGAAAGCCAAGATGGATCAACTTGAGTTAGACGCGGTTACTCCATTGTATGAAGGATGCAGGCCCGAGGATACCCGCCTGAAAGTAACGCTCATGGCTCTGGAGATGAAGGTAAAACACAAAATGACCGACGCATGCTTCGATGAGAACATGTCATTCTGGCACGAACGTCTTCCCAAGGGGAACAAGTGCCCAACCAGTTTGGAGGAGGCGAAGAAAATCGTGTGTCCTCTGGATTTACCGCACGTGAAATACCATGTGTGCATGAACAATTGCATCATTTATCGGGACGAGCACGCGGAGTCTACCATATGTCCGGTGTGCGGTGTCACTCGATACAAGAAGAGGAAGAAACCTCCTCGAAAAGTGGTGTGGTACTTTCCGATCACTCCTCGTCTGCAGCGGTATTTCGCGGACCCTAAGGTAGCAAAGCTCCTGCGTTGGCACGCGGATAGGGAGGAGAAGAAGCGAGAAGATGACGCAAATGATCCGGAGATAGATAAAAAAGACAAGATGCTGAGTCACCCTAAGGATGCGAGCCAGTGGCAAGCGTTGAACTTCGAATACCCAGAATTTGGGAACGATCCAAGGAACATCATGCTGGGCACGAGCACCGATGGAGTCAATCCGTTTGGCAGCCAGAGAAGCACACATAGCCTGTGTTCGTGTGGATGTACAACCTTCCCCCCTGGTTGTGCATGAAGAGGAAGTACATTCACATGAGTATGCTAATTGAAGGGCCGAAACAACCAGGGAACGACATCAATCTGTATCTGGGGCTGCTGAAAGAGGAGATTGACACGCTGTGGAAAACGCCAGCCAATACGTGGGACGCCGCAGAGAAAGAATATTTCCCTATGAGAGCCGCACTGCTCACGACGGTGCACGACTATGTCGGTTACGGATATCTTGCGGGGCAGGTAGTCCACGGATTTTCTGGATGCGTAAGGTGCATGGATGACACAACGTATCGCCAGCTAGATAGAGATCCCGGGTCTTCGAAAACCGTGTTCATGGGACATCGAAGGTGGCTTCGCGACGATGACCCGTGGAGGAAACGCAAGGATCTGTTCGATGGTGAAACTGAACCCCGAAAACGCCCGTGTACGAGGAGCGGCGAGGAAATAGACAAGCTATTGAAAAATTGGAAAGACTGCCTACTGCCGGGAAAGAAGCAAAAGGCGCCAGAGCTGCTGCTGAAGGTATGGAAAACGAGGTGTGTTTTCTGGGACTTGCCGTACTGGAAGATCCACCGTGTGCCTCACAGCCTTGATGTCATGCATATCACGAAGAACGTGTGCGAGAGTCTGCTTGGTACCCTGCTCAACATGCCAGAGAGGACCAAAGATGGGCCGAAAGCAAGGGCAGACTTGAAATCAATGGGCATCAGGCAGGAGCTTCACGCTATATATGATGATGATGATGATGATGATGATGAGGCGAAGCAGGACACAGAAAGTCGTCGCAAAGGCAAAAAGGCCAAGAAGACCGGAAATGACTACCCTCCCGCGTGCTTCACTCTAAGTCAGGAGGAGATCGAGCAGTTTTTCACCTACCTCCTAGGAGTAAAACTTCCTTACGGTTACGCGGGGAAGATAAGCAGATACCGAGACCCAGCGAAGCAGAAGTTCAGCGGGATGAAGTCTCACGACTGTCACGTGCTGATGACGCAGATACTTCCAGTTGCAATCCATGGGATCATGGACGCGCACGTCCGTGAAACGCTATTTGGCCTATGCAACTTCTTCGACGTCATCTCTCGGAAGTCGATTGGCGTGAGGCAACTCAGAAGGCTACAGGAAGAGATCGTGGTGATACTATGCGAGCTTGAGATGTACTTCCCGCCCGCATTCTTCGACGTTATGGTGCATCTGCTGGTCCATATAGTGGAGGATATCATCCAACTCGGGCCGACGTTCCTGCACAGCATGATGCCGTTCGAAAGGATGAATGGTGTCATCAAAGGATATGTTCGCAACATGTCACGTCCAGAGGGAAGCATAGCCATGGGCTTTCTGACCGAAGAGTGCATCTCCTACTGCACGAATTATCTAGGCATCGAGAACCCCGTTGGTCTGCCCGTCAACAGGCACCTCGGCAGGCTCGCTGGATGGGGTCACCGTGAGGGTCGCCGCGAAATGCATGTCGACTTCGAGGGTCTACTCGCCGACTTTGAAAGAGCGAACCTAGTCGCGCTACAACACATAGACGTGGTCGATCCTTGGGTGGTAGAGCACAAAACCTTTATTAAGAAGACGTACAATGACCGAGGCCAACAGAGGACGGACGGAGATATACTCAAAGAGCACAACTCATGTTTCACGCGTTGGTTCAAGCAGAAGCTTCTGTCGTACCCTTTACATGAGGATTCTTCCGCGGAAGAACAACTCATATTCGCCTTGTCACAGGGCGCCGAGCACAACCTGATGACCTATGAGGCATACGATATCAACGGCTACACATTCTACACCGAGGCCACGGACATGAAGAGCGATGGTTATCAGAACTCCGGGGTAACGATGGAATCCTACACCGGTAACGACAAGGACAGATACTACGGAAGGATCGAGGAGATCTGGGAGCTGAGCTACGCTGGAGAGAAGGTCCCGATGTTCCGTGTCAGATGGGCCAAGAACGTCATAAAATAAGACCGGTATTTCACCACCATGGTTATACCCGAAGCCAAATCCAAGACCGCGGGCGCAAACGTCACCGCGAAAAATGAGCCATGGGTACTGGCTTCCCAAGTGGACCAATGCTTCTTCATTACCGACCGGCCAAAGCCCAATCGTGTTGTCGTGAGGAGAGGCAAAAGGAAGATCATCGGAATGGATGGAGTAGCGAATGAGCAAGACTTCGACAAGTACGGCGACCCGAGGATCGAACATGACAACGATGATGAAGTAGCAGCATACACCACAAGAAGAAGCAGGACCACCCTACCTAAAGGACGTCCGTTCCACAGAAGAACTCCATTTGCGAAAAAGAAGGGCAAGAAGATTGTGAACAGATAGCTAGCTAAGATCGATTGTATTTAAATCGTAGACTTCATTTCTCGATTGTATTTCATGGGTACTTTTTGAACTATCATGAATATTTTTAAATTTCATGGACACTCGATCTTGATCCCCCTCTAGATCCGGTCCCCCTCGCCGCCGAGCACCCCCCCAGTCCACCGGCCGCCGCCGCCGACCCCCCGCACCCTCGATTCCCCTACTCAACCGCCGCCGCCGACCCCCCGCACCCCGCGCACCGTCTTATAAAAAAATAAGTATCAAACAGCTTTTTAAATGCTACTGTCTTATAAAAAAAATATTACTGTTATTATTTAAACAAGTTTGAACATATTTAAACACAAATAAGTATCAACCAACTTTTTAAATGCTAAAAAAAATGTGTGGAGCCCACCTCGATCCCCCTCTATCTCGATCGCTATCCCACCTCGCCAGATCCGGTCCCCCTCGCCGCCGAGCACCCCCCCAGTCCACCGGCCGCCGCCGCCGACCCCCCGCACCCTCGATTCCCCTACTCAACCGCCGCCGCCGAACCCCCGCACCCCGCGCACCGTCTTATAAAAAAATAAGTATCAAAAAGCTTTTAAAATGCTACCGTCTTATAAAAAAAATATTACTGTTATTATTTAAACAAGTTTGAACATATTTAAACACAAATAAGTATCAAACAACTTTTTAAATGCTAAAAAAATTTGTGGAGCCTGGGAGTCGAACCCAGGACCTCCTGGTGTGAGAACTGGCTGCTGACCAGTCGAGCTAGTAGAGGGGACTTGATGTGGATCAGTTCTGGTGGTACATAACCTGTTGGCTTGAGTTGAAATAAAAAAAAATACTAATGGCGCACCACGGTGAGGTGCGCCATTAGTATTGTGCCCACGGTGAGGTGCCCGATCCCCCCTTCCCTCTACCCCTTCGCCCGATCCCCCCTTCCCTCTCCCCCTCGCCAGTTCCCTCTCCCTCTCGATCCACCGCCGCCGCCGCTGCTGCCCTAACCCACTGCTCGCCCTCGCCCTCTCCCTCCCTCGCCCTCTCCCTCGCCCTAGATCCCCTTCCCCTCTCCTCTCCCGACGCCGCTGCCCCGCCGCCTCGACGCTGCCCCGCCGCCCCGACGCCGCCTCGACGCCGCCCCGCCGCCCCGACGCCGCCCCGACGCCGCCTCGACCCCGCGCCGACGCCGCTGCCCCGCCACCTCGACGCTGCCCCGCCGCCTCGACGCGACCCCGCCGCCCGGACGCCGCCCCGTCCACACCACCGTCCCGCCGCCCGGACGCCGCCCCGTCCACACCACCGGACGCCGCCTCCTCCACCCTGGCCCGCTCCTCCAAGGTAAGCTACCGCCCGACCCCTATCCCCTTCCCTCCTCCCATCCCATCTCCATATGAGCATGATAATTTGCACTCAGCTTCCGCCAGGACCAGTTTGATGCACATTTCATTCATTGCCTCGAGTAAAATTATTTATTAATGCAGAATGATTATGATCCATGCATTTGAATTCCTATTTGCTGATGACCTTCTGAATTGCAGGCAAAGAGAACTCGTGAGAGGACCCCTACCCCTGGAGAATACTGTGGTCCGAGAGGTATGCATGGAGACGAGTTTTGCTTCCCGCAGTTGCATGTTCATCTGGATGCTTTGCTTCCTGTTGTTGATATTGTTTCAGTAGGTTGTCTGATCTGTCTTGTAGCATGAATTTTAGCGCAGCTTATTATCCCACGGTTGACTTTAGCCGACACGATGGGCTATGTATTTTTAGTTCTCCAGTGGTGTCATCCTAGATTAATTCACTCACATCATAGTTGTTCCTCTTGGTTCACTGGAACACTTTTTCATGTAACCAGAGGTTTTAGTACGAACATTGTATGGCTGTCTTGTTTTACACTGGAGATTAGTTAGTCTCCTGGAAGGATGGGGATATCAGGGTGTAGATGATTTGTACTGCGGTTGTTTGATCTGTCTTGTAGCATGATTTTTTTTACTTGCTGTGGCTTTGCTCAGATTCCTATAATTTAGAGAAGCATATTGTTATATGATTAACTCTGGCCAACACGATGGGCTGTGCATTTTTAATTTTCCAGCGGGTGTGATGTTAGCTTAGTTTACTGTATCGTTGCTCTTGGTTCACAGGTTTTTAGTATGAAGAATGCGTTATTATTTGTGTCTGCCTTTGATTGTCTTTCACTGGAGAATTAGTTGTGTCTCTCCTGGAAAGGTTGAGGGGATACAAAAGACTGGAAGGTAGATTGCAATCAGATGAGATGATATGTGGTCTGATAAGACGCTTTCCGTCCTGTTGGTGATATATGTTTTGTGTAGGTTGCTTCCACCAGTGATGCATACATGCACAATGAACCAGTGATGCCTTGCTTCCACCAGAAGGAAAGTGAAGGAGAAAAATGAACACGATGATCATCAAGTCAACTGGTTATTGGTCGATAGTATAGACAACTAGCTACACTGAGTGACGAAACTAAACAAGCCTGCCTGGCCACCCGTCCATCCTACATGAGGGCAATTATGCCTGAACCATGGAACTATTTAATTTTTTATATAACTCATAAAACAAAAAAAATGGCTCCATTGGGTTTTGGTGCTTCCCCATGGGCAGGACAAGATAACTTTATCATTGTGCTATGAGATTAAAGAGGGAGAGGGATGCTAACGCTCCTTTTGCTTGGCAGTATAAAGTACTAGTAAATATAGATAAGAGGTTGGTTTTTTGAGGAATCAACAGTTAACGGGTGAGGCTCAGGCTGCAATGATGGCTGCAGTATAAAGTAATATTCTTGTTTCGGTGTACATATGTAGGACACAAACAATTAAGGTGTCTATTTTGATTTAGTGCCTTTGCCTCCACTGCCTTTATCTGGATTGAAGCTTGCTTGTGTTTACTTCTGATTACAAGATCTCCATACTCGGAGATTTCTTTATATATGTTGTAGTATAAATATATTGTTTTGTCATTCTGTAATTGTTAGTCGAATTTACACTGTAAATGTTAGTGGGTTTACAGTGTACTTCTAGTGGATTTTTGCTCTGTATTTGCTAGTGGCATTTTTACTGAAACTAAATTGAAAATGGGACTCTGTGCACCAAGTGCATGCATGCTGCTGCTGCTGCTGCTGTACTACTTGTCAAGTGATGCTGCTGCTGCTATCTGCGAGTTGCTGCTGCTAGTTGTGATTTTGTTAAGTGATGCTGCTGCTACTTGTGATCTTCTAAAATGACCCCTTTCTCCTGAAATGTTGATTAATTTCCGTTTCGGTTGAGAAATGGGGCACTCCAAGGTCAAGAAAATTAGCAAAGGTCATGCCCAATTTTCTTGACCTAGAAGGTGCCCGATTCTCAACCGAAATAAAAATTAATTTGCTTTAGTGGTTGGATTAGTTTAGTATTTTTTTCACACACTCAGACACCCTTGCTTGCCATGTGTGTGAGAGAGATAGTGAGAGGAGACAAGAAGAAGGGGGTTAGGAAGATGTTGCCTGCTCATCAAAGCTAACCATCTCCCCCTTTTCACCCCTTTTCCTTTGTCTTTTGTGGGTTGCAAGGAAGCTACTGTCTTAGCTAGCTTAGCTTGTGCACAAATCCCAGTGTTACAATCTAGAAAATTAGCCTGCAAAGATGAGGTCCCATGCTGGCTGTACCACTGCATCATGCAATAGTGCCTTCAAGATCCAAGGCAATATCACAAACATCATAGGCAATTTGACCAAACTCACAACGTTGTATCTTTGCAGCAACCAACTTTCTAGACACACCCCTCAAGAACTAGGTTACCCTGAGAATTAGGTTATTTGGTCAACTTAGAGATCTTGTTCCTTGACAATAACCAACTTTTTGACCAAACTTTGTTTCTATTTAGAGAGAAACATGGCCCACAACGATGAGGCCGGGGGTTCGGGCGGCAAGGCATTCTGGGAGCTGTCCCAGGAGTTGGAGGAACAACCTCACTTGTATGAGGCCGCCGCCTTCCCCACCGATCCTGAGACCACAAATGGTGCCGCCGAGGATGACCACACTGATGCCACCACTGATGGTGCCGCCGAGGATGCCACCACTGATGATGGCGGCGCACGCACAGATGGCAGCCAACCGAAGAGGCAACAGAAGGACCGGCGCCTGATCGTGCTCCGCACCCTCAAGGAGGAAGTTACTGAAGTGGACTCCAACGGGAATCCAACGGCGCCCGAACGAATAGTCAAGGGGTACTCGCTTCAGCTCGGGTGCATTGTCCGGAGCACCGTCTCGATCAACACCGAGAACCTGAGGCATCCTGACCGAGGGAATTTGCGCAACCTCCTCTTCACGAAGCTGCACGAACAATACAAGTTCCCCGCTGAATTTGAAAACACAAGCCTCAAAGGGAATAAACTGAACAATGCTGCCCTCACGAAGATGAGCAAGGCCCTGTCTACTTGGAAAAGCAATGTGAAGAGAATGATCGAGAAAGGTGAGAGTTATCAGAAGATCAAGGAGAAAAATCCTTCGATCACCGAAGATGACTACAACGACTTCAAGATCAATTCCTCGAGCACCGCAAGCTCCCAATCAAGTGAGTGGGGGAAACAAATGCGGGAGCTGAACATAGGGGAACACACACTCGGTCCCGGCGGTTACAGAGTGGCGGAGCCTATATGGGACAAGGAGGAGGCGGACCGTGCCGAGCAAGGCCTACCGCCCCTCTTCGATAAATACGGTGACAAGCAGACCAGGAACTTTGTCAGGGCCCGGTACAAGAAGGACCCGAAAACAAAGGAGCTTACCACGGATCCGAAGACCAGGCAGCTTGAGCTTGTTCTGGTAAGGAATACACCCCCGCGTAATTAGCTCCATATGGTTGCATTCTAATTAATGAAGCCAAATTTCTAAATGGTTCACATTCCTTCCGCAGGCGACTGAAAGCAGTAGCGCGGGGTCGACTAAGAGCAACCCTTGGAACACCACTCTAAATAGGGGGTTGAATGTAATGAAGAACAAGGATAAGCTCAGTAAGCCGACGTCAGCTGGTCGTGTGGCCGGCAAAGGCTTGTCGACAAAATGGGGGTCATACTATACCGCTGGTGTGCGGAAGGAGAAAAAGTCCAGCTCGGAAAACCAGGTGCGAGAGGTTCAAGAACTCAAGGCACAGGTGGCGCGGATTCCGGAGATTGTCCAAGAGCAAGTGGAACAACGACTCGGAGCGACGATCACCGCCCTTGTGCCTACCTTGATCTCGGGGTTGAGTGCGTGGATTGCGGGCGGCCAACAGGGGCCGCCCCCGTTCCTAGCTTCACGGCCAGCAACTCGCATAATGCGATGGCGGGGCCATTGGTGCCTCCGGCGGAGGCGGCATTGGTGTCTCCGACGCCGGCACGGGAGCTTAATGCACCCGGGTGTACGCCGGCCGGCACCTCTTCAGCAAGCGGCCCCTCCGTCAACTGCACGCCCGCCATTGGCGGTGCCTCGACATTAGCCGAGCTCGACGCCATCATCACGGTAACTAATTAAGCCTCTCTCGGCCGAGGACTTCATCTCCTTGCCTTTGACTGGGGGCATCCCTGACGCCCTACATGATTTCGCAGGGCGCCGCCGACGTTCCGTGCACTCTCCTCCACTTCGTGAACAACGAGTTGGTCGATGTCGCCAAGGGAAAAATCGTTCAACCGGGCAACCCCTTGTTCCACGGTACCCAGATGCCACCCAACTTGTTTAGGGTTCAACTGGTTCGGGTGCTGCCAGGCTGCGACGACTTGTTACCTCCGATTCGACCCGTCGGGGCCGACAATGAAGACGTGATGACCCTCAGCGCCTGCTTGAGCTGGCCCCTGCTTTGGCCGAAGAGCCAGATTCGTTTGGGGGCGGGGGACACCACCCCAAAGACAACACCGCCAGTCGTGCCGGCGCCAAGTCGGCCCCATGGCAAGACCGCCGTAACGGTGCCGGACATCCCTATGCCACTAGATCCAAACATGCATATGGCACAGGATCAGAACGACGACGACGACGACGATGATACATTTGGCAATGTCGATCAGTACTTTGCCGAGCATGGGTACGATGGCGACTTCATGGGGCCTCCTTCTCAAGAACCAAACCCAACAAAAGACGTGTGCGATCTAGCTCGTACCGCGGAGAAGCCAAGTTGCAACAGGCGCCGTCTGGCGTTCAGCCCTCAGGAGACGCCTCCAGCTGCCGACTTCACCGAGCCTCAGATAGGCGAGGTGCGAAATATTATCAGCCCCAACGCACTCAAGAAGGCGGTCTGTGAGCAGAACTCGGTCCCATTACAGGAGAAGAAGAAGGCACGCAAAAGAAAGACTAAGAAGGGTGCGAGCCAGCCGGCACCGAGTACGATCCGTGCTCAGGACGGGCCACCTTCACCGCAGGATATCTCGAGGAGGGTGCATGTGGCGGGTAGGGCGATGCTACCGACAAATATGCTCAATGCTGCAACCGGTGCTATGCGGAGTCTGCATGACAGTGTTCTTGCTTTGGAGAAGCGGCGTCTCAGAGAGAAGGATGTGGCATACCCGGTTTTCGCGGCCAAGGTGCCAGAGGGCAAGGGCTTTGTGGATAACTCCATCGGGCGTACGATCGTCCTGCGTTTTGATGACATCCACGCTATGTTGAACCTTCATCCGCTGCACTACACCTTCGTTCGGCTATTTTCGCTGAGTATGGAGATGCGGATCATTCGCGACAAGACCCCGGACATCGTGATAGTCGACCCCTTCTACATGCGTGCCAAGATCTTGGGCAGCGCTGGGGACCGGCAAGTCGCGAGTTCTTACCTCGAAGGCGTCATTCTGGCAAACCAAGATAAGGATAACTTCCTCGTGCCTTAATTTCCCGAGTAAGTCCTCCCCTCAACCGGCCCGTAACATATGAATTCTTACATTTCGATCGTTTTTCTTTTAACATTCCGTGTTTTCTGCAGTGACACACGTTGCACGCTCATCAACCTAAGCCCCAAATATTCCATGGCCACGTATTTCGACCCGGACCGTCCGTCGAACGTAGACTACACAAATGTCAAGAAGGTTCTTGATGATGTTCTCCCCGGCTACGCCCAATCTGGAGGCACCTTCACCAGGCCTATTCGTAAGTACGACAAGCACGTGTTCTCCCACAATACGACGTTCTGCTGCGTCAAGCAGCCGCCTGGCGGTCAAAAGGGTGCCT
The DNA here is from genome assembly GCF_018294505.1 of Triticum aestivum. Classification (NCBI taxonomy): domain Eukaryota; kingdom Viridiplantae; phylum Streptophyta; class Magnoliopsida; order Poales; family Poaceae; genus Triticum; species Triticum aestivum. Next base: position 69,089,463 of record NC_057812.1, on the reverse strand, counting down.
ACTAGGCCATCCATCACATGCGGGCGATCGTACGGGACCATCATCAACTTCTGCTACTGAATAAACTCAAAGATTGGGCCGCGAGCGTGTCGGCAATCCAGGACGTGGACCTCCGACAAGAATTCTTTTGCATCCAGTCGGAGTTTGCGGAAATCATCCATCAAGATGTCCTTCGTACCTCGGGGCAGTTCTACCTTAGAAATCAACCGTCCAACAGTGACATCGACACAATGCTACAAATGCAGGATGACAACGCCCGTTCTTTCATGACTCCCACGATAGACGGCGGCTTCATCCATGCTCCGGTCCCTTGAGTCGAGTTGTCTAGTTTTGAAACATCGATTGGCTCATGTTGTAATTAAACTTTAATGAACTTGTAGTATGTCTCTTTGGTTTCGAGAGTCATTCAACTTAGATGTAATCGATGCTATTAATGTCTTGCTTTTCTCTTCCGATCATTCTGTTGCATACTTATATATTGCTTATGTATTGTCTGTGAATTGGTACTAACGTTTCGTTTGGCTAGTGCATAGCGATGCCGACGTATGTCGTGTACAAGGGTAAGGTTCCCGGAGTCTACGATGACTGGGAGGAGTGTCGGAGACAGGTTCACCGATTCAGCGGTAACAGTTACAAAGGGTACACCACTAGGGCCGAGGCCGAATCTAGATACGCCCGCTATCTAGCGGGAGAGGGGAGGGAGCGTTGGAGGAACCGGATGAAGACGAGTTTCATCGTGATGATGCTCATCGTGATGACCGCAGCTCTCTTCTATGTGATGGTAGTTTAGATGATCGATATCGACTTGTAATGTGAAGACAGACTCGCTACTCGCAGTCTCGAGACTTGTAATATAATGTTCTATCTTTGTTCGGTCTTTTCAATTCGGAGACTAATATGATGAATTGTATTCAGAGACTAATATGATGAATTGTATTCAAAGACTAATCTTCTATTGTATTTGATGAATCTGTTGTTGATGTGTGCTGTCTATATTTTGTCAAATTATACATTTTGTAACCTGTGCAAAAAACAGAAAATAAAAAAATAAAAAAAACCTAATATTCATACTAATGGCGCATCACATGACAGTGCGCCATTAGTATGACAGTGCATACTAATGGCGCATCACTGGGCAGTGCGCCATTAGTATGCCGCGGTTACTAATGGTGCATCCAGAGGTGGTGCGCCATTAGTATGCCAAAGCACCTGGGTATACATGGCCCCTGGGAGGCATACTAATGGCGCACCTGGCCTATACTAATGGCGCACCCGAGGTGCGCCATTAGTATACCAGATACTAATGGCGCACCAGGTGGTGCGCCATTAGTAAAAATTACTAATGGCGTGCTGTTAATGGCGCACCACAGATGCGCCATTAATGGCCATATTAGGTGCGCCATTAGTAGGGGTTTTTCTAGTAGTGGGACAGTCATTCAACTTAGATGTAATCGATGCTATTTATTAGTAGGACCATGAATCGTGCTATTAATGTCTTGCTTTTCTCTTTTGATCCTTTTGTTGTATACTTACATATTGCTTATGTATTGTCTGTTGTTTGGCTTGTACATAGAGATGCCGTCGTATGTCGTGTACAAGGGTAAGGTTCCCGGAGTCTACGACGACTGGGAGGAGTGTCGGAGACAGGTTCACCGTTTCAGCGCTAACAGTTACAAAGGGTACACCACTAGGGCGGAGGCCGAATGTAGATACGCCCGCTATCTAGAGGGAGAGAGGAGGGAGCGTTGGAGGAACCGGATGAAGACCAGTTTGATCGCGATGATGCTCATCATGATGACCACAGCTCTCTTCTATGTGATGGTAGTTTAGATGATCGATATCGACTTGTAATGTGAAGGCAAACTCGATACTCGCGGTCTTGAGACTTGTAATGTTTTATCTTTGTTCGGTCTTTTGAATTCGGAGACTAATATGATGAATTGTATTCGGAGACTAATCTTCTATTGTATTCGATGAATCTGATGTTGCTGTGTGCTGCTGTCTATATTCTGTCCAATAATATATTTTGTAACCTGTGCAAAAATCAGAAAAGCAAAAAAAATAAAACCTAATATTCATACTAATGGCGCACCACACAAGACACTAATGGCGCACTGTGATCATCACACTAATGGCGCATTAACTGCTGGTGCGCCATTAGAATGCCAAAGCACATGGGTACATATGGCCCCCATGGAGGCATTGTAATGGCGCACTGCAGGCTATACTAATGGCGCACTACGTGGTGCGCCATTAGAACACCAGATACTAATGGCGCACCGGTGGTGCGCCATTAGAATTTAATTCTAATGGCGTGATGCCAGTGGCGCATAGGTAGTGCGCCATTAGAAGGCAAATTCGGTGCGCCACTAGCATGTCTTTTCCTAGTAGTGGCCGGTGGTCACTGGCGGATCGAGAAAGATCGTCAATAGTGACTGGCGGGAGGTAGACGAAGGCCATCTGCCCGTTCCTTATAGATCGGACGGTGCATTAAAAAAATCGACTAACCTATTTATTTTCAGTCGAATGTTATCTTAGATATGACCACATGTGGTGGTGTGCTGGAGGAGTACCTGCATTTCCTGTGCTCATATATTACAAAATCATACAGAGTAGAATCTAATTTTGTTTGCCATGCAATGTTGTAGAGCTATCATATGTCTCCTGTCATTTATTTTTCAGCCACTTGCTATCTGCTACTTTTACAGTGCACTAGTTCTGCACACACTTCACCCTTACTCTCACCGTTGTGTTTTTATGCAAGGGTATTTCAGACTCTACTGCCATGAGAGAAGACAAAAAGAAAAGAGAGAAGTCGCTCCAGTTTGGTGTGCGGCTAGGCAAGACACGTTTCAATGCTTTAAAGGGTGTAGTGTCAGCAGATGGAGATGAGAAACATAGCTCTGGAGTTGATGACCTCGCTTGCAATGAACCACCATCCCAGGTGCTTGCTTTAACTTCGTGGTGTCATACATGGTTGCATGTTCCATATGGTGTCTAGCTTGTATTCGAAAGGCCGAAGTCAGTAAGATAAGGACATATATTTTTTTACATGAACCACCATCTTGTGAGCACCAGAAGACAAATAGCTAGTCAGGGCACTGGCCGAGCGAGTGACAAGCCCAACAAAGATAGGCATCACCTGGAAGCCAACTAAAAAGCTGTGATGGTGGCGAAGCAGCCCGCCTCCCACCAGGCTCTCAGGTCCTAGATGATCATGCTCACCACTCCAGCCGGATGTCTAGCTTGTATTGCTTCCAATTTGGTTAAATTGCATCTGCTTATCTTACACATTATACCTTTGAATATGACATGCCTTTCTGTTTTGGGTACATACTAGTACATCTGTGTATTAACCATGTTCTTACATCAAACTAATATTCTTGTGTATCCCTCATCAATCACTTATGACGAGGCAGGCAGGCAAGGGGACTACTCCTCATTTAAAGAATGCAGCGTCAGCCTCCTGACATGATTCTCAAGAAACAGAAATGCTAGATAAAGATAGTGAACATAGCTCTGTAGTTGATTACAGCATTTCCCCTACACTAGCATCGCAGGTGCTTGCTCTAACTTGGCAGCGTGATATGTGGTTGCATGTTGCATATGGTGTCTAGATTGTAATTCTTCCAATCTGGTTAAACTGCATGTGCTAGTCTGCTTAGCTTATACATTATACCTGTTAATGTCACATGCCTTCCTGTATTTAGTACATAGTACATCTGTCTACTAAGCATATCCCTACATAAAACTATTGTTTTTTTGTATCCCACATCAATCAACATGACGAGACACCTTTAGTATATGTAGTGCGATATTAGTTGCATCTTTCATATGATTTATAGCATAAGCTGCTTCTAATTTGTTGAAATTCCATTTATGATGGGACACTTTTAACTTGGCAGAGTCATATTGGTTGCATCTTTCATGTGGTGTCTAGCTTGCATTGCTTCTTATTTGCTGGAATGGTTTCTGCTTAGTTTACACAAACAGTTGTGAACATGCCATGCCGTCCTGTTTTTCGTACATATTCCATCCTGGTATCATGTGTTTGTCTTACATCAAAGTAGTGATTGTCAGTATCATGCATGAATGAGTTCTGAAGAGAGAATTTTATTGCTTTTTCTTGTCGGTTTTACTTGACAATTCAAAATCAATAAAGCGGAAGGAAGTTATCAAGGCAGCGGATAAAGGTGCTCCTTCCGAACGGAGGACCTCTACAGTTTCTACTCCTCCACACCCCCAAGATAATTTCCAAGACAACACATGCATAGACACTCAACAAAGCTATGTTTATGATGAGCACGTCTCCCCTAGTGCAGCATCACCGGTGCTCCCTCTAACTTGGCACTGTTATATGTGGTTGCATGTTATGTGTGATGTATAGCTTGTATTGCTTCTAATTTTGTTGAATTCCATCTGCTTACTTTACACACTATACTTGAATAAGACAGGTGTTCCCATTTCTAGAACATACAATATCTGTCTATCACACCATGTTCTTACATCAAATTACTACTGTGGTGTAACCTGCAACAATAACTTATCATAAGACACGTTTGACTTCGGAGTGTGATATAGGTTACATCTCACATTCTTTTCTAGCTTGTATTACTAATTTGTTGAAATGGCACTTATGACGAGACAGTTTTAACTTGGTAGAGTGATATTCGTTGCATCTTCCATATGGTTTCTAGCCTTCATTGCTTCTAATTTGTTGAAATGCCTTCTCCTTAGTTTACACATCATAAGCTGTGAATATGCAATGCTGTGAATATGCAATGGCACTAATGACGAGAGACCTCTAACATGGTAGTGTGATGTTGTTTGCATCTTGCATATGATTTATTTCTTGTACTGCTTCACATTTGTTTAAACGCCATTTATGATGAGACACTATTAACTTGGCAGAGTGATATTTGTAGCATATTTCATATGGTGTCTACCTTCCATTGCATTTCTTCTAATTTGGTGAAATGTCTTCTTCTTAGTTTACACATCATAGTTCTGGTTATCTCTTCCGTCCTGTTTTTCATACATATTACATCCTCCTATCATGTGGTTGTCTAACATCAAAGTTCAGTTCGTCTGCATCACGCATCAATTTGTTCCAAAGAACTAAATTGTTATTCATTTTTCTTGTCGGCTTGACTTAACATGGCACAGAGAAAGAGGAAGAAACACAGAATGGCAGGTAATGAGAAGCAGATGAGTCCTGCGGATTCTGCTGGTACTGATGGTGCAATAGAAGGTCTATGTCCAGCATAAAATTTTACAAACACGGCATCTCATGCTACACGAGTTGCAAAAAAAGACAAACCAAAACAAATAGCTGCCACCAAACAAACAGAGACAGCCCTAGTTCTTGCAACACCTACCACAGTACTACTAGCTGCACGACGTACTCGTGCGTCAACTGAGCTAGCAGCATGTTCCCAAGGTCCCTTCCCACTTGACACTACTTCCCAAGCACTCTTGACACAAGATGAGTTGACAATATCAGATGAACCTTGTGAGCTTCAACAACAAGAAGGTAGTTGCTGGTGTCAAGTTACAGTTGCATGCTTCTTTATATGTAGTCTCACAGTTTGATGTACGCTAACACTTCCTATGTTTGTTGTTGGACTAGCACCTAGGCGCAAGAGAAAACAAACATCAGGGATAATGCTCGATAGGTTAAGTAAATCTAGAGGAGGAAGAATGGAGATCCATTGTGAGCCATGTTTAAAAAGGCCACGTGATGCTACAGAGTCAGCCAAGTTAGTATCAGAGGCAGCGGTTGCTGTTAGGTGTCATGTACGTATCCTCCCAACATGGATTCAGTACAGGAATGACAAAGACGAAACCTAGTTCAACATCTTCCTCGACCATTTATCTGTAAGTGTGGTTTTGTATGGAAACTAGTAATATCGTCTTGCTCTGTCCAATACTTTCTAGGTTGCTGATAATGAGACTCCCATAATTTTCAACAGATGAGGTTCAAGTTGTATAGCCAAGATGATGAAACCAGACAAGCTTGCACCCATGTTTTCAAGTCTGCTCTGCGACAGTATCGGTATAACTTGAGGAAAACTCACTTTGAAGGCAAGGCTAACAGTGAACTTGCCCAAACATCTCCAGTGGAAAATATATCTGATGAAGACTTGAGAGGCCTCGTTAAACACTGGTTCGATCTGAAGTATCAGGTACATTATATATATGTCATCAGATCACATGTTGAAGTCCTATTTACGCATGTGCCACACAAATCTATCTTCTTGTAGGTGAACTGTTCAAAGAACAAGGCCAACCGTACGAAAGTGAGATTCCAACAGACGATAGGATCTCGTAGCTATATTGCACACTGCGAGGCTCTTGTAATTAGCTGCTGTTTCACTCTTTTTGATATACCATATTATCAGATCTATATTGACTTGTTCCAGATGCAGAGGAAAGCCCGCAAGGACCAAAAAGTACCTGAACCGAATGTTGTGCAAATCTTCAAGGACTGTCACACCAGCAAGAAGAAGGGCATGACTACACCAGTCAAAGCCGCTGTTGTAAGTCCTTAATCCTCACGCCTTTTAACTACTACTTACTCTGACTTGTGCCTTGAACTGCATGGTTTCCAGCCAATGTCTATTACTCTTTTCAATTTTATACACAATTGTCTTAGCGTATCATTGCACCTTACAAGGTTTAAAAGAGAGGAGTGATGTTCCTCTGAACTTGACCCGTAATCTAGTTCCGTCCTGGACTTGCCCACACAATGTTACAATTGCCTGTTTGTCTGTTCTTAGTTGTTTTGTGATATGAATGACGTCATACTATGCTTACCGCAAGGTTGTTAGAATCGCAATTCTGTTATACGATTCTACGACTTTACGATCCAAACCTACCCATCTGATTCTACGATTTTAGTTCATAAAGTCTATGTTTCTACGATCCTGGTAGTGAAGATTCTACGATTTACGATTCTACCATCAGAGCTCCGATCCGATTCAAAATCGCAATTCTGACAACCTTGGCTTACCGTATTATAAACTTCATCTCTTTATCCTTAGCCCTCAATACAATGTGAAGAAATAGACAATACATTAGCGATGTTACATGGCCATATGTTTGGAACCTTGTTTTATTATGTACTTTGCAATAAAATGCAACTAATATTTTACATGGGTTCACCAGAATAAGTTCTGTATATAGACCAAAGCTATTTTGTTTGGTTTTGCTGCCTCCTTAATATCTTCTGTTCTGGTACTACTAATGTAAAACCTCAACTTTTCAGCGAGCTATGGAAAAAATGCACAAGTAGAAAATAGGGCTTTGGTCCAGGCCGGGTCAGCCCATTAGTCCCGGTTCAGTCCAGAACCGGGACCAATGTGGGCATTGGTCCCGGTTCGTGAGCCCAGGGGGCCGGCCGGGCCACGTGGGCCATTGGTCCCGGTTCATCTGGACCTTTTGGTCCCGGTTGGTGGGATGAACCGGGACCAATGGGCCTCGCTCCTGGCCCACCACCATTGGTCCCAGTTGGTGGCCTGAACCGGGACCAAAGGCTCCCCTTTAGTCCCGGCTCATGTCACCAACCGGGACCAATGAGATGCCTATATATACCCCTCGCTCGCGAGCAGAGCACCCTAGTGCTCAGTTTTTCTCTGGCCGAGGGGGAGAGGGCTTGGTGGTGCTCTAGCTCACCTCCTATGCACACAAGGTGTTCGATGGAATGCCTGAGCCACACTACTTAAGCTTTCTCCTCTCCAAGCTCGACCTCCAAGCTCCATTTTCCATAATATTTGTCTAGGTTTAGCAGTCCGTCATGCCCCGTCCCCGTCTTCACCGCCGTCGATCACCCGCGCCGAGCTCATCGCCGGCACCACCGTGGTGAGCCTCTTGTTCTTATCTTCTTTCTGAAAGGAAAAATATTCTTACTTGTATGTTTACATAGATACTTGTATTATTTTCTTACTTCTATTATTGCATCTTATATAGTGCGGTGGTTTTGGTATCCGCCCCCGTTGGCCCTCGTCCTGTCTATGATGCGGATGTGGTATATATATTATCTTTATAACTATTGGTTCATTTATTGTTTATGAAAATTATGCCGACCAACGTGACATAGATTTTATTTATGTAGGATGTATGTGAATCGGAAATGCCAACCGACCCTATTGTCGAGAGGTTAAATTTAGTTGAAGAAGAAAACAATTTGTTGAAGGAAAAAATAAAAAAAAATGAGGAGGAGAAGATGATATTGGAGTTGCATGTTGCGGATGTCATCGATGATCACAAGATCAAGATGGATGCAATGCGCTTGAAGATTAGAAAGATTAGAAAATATGCCATTCATACCGAGGCTTGGTATCATTATGGCATTGAATCAATTGTTACCTTGGTTGCGATTATGATCACATTTGTTTTCGCATTGAAATGTTTTACATAGTTTCAATGTATGGTTTAATTAATTAGATGCTCTGGAGAGCTATATGTTGTTAGATGAGAACTATGTATGCACTTTGGTTTTCATGTGATGATGAACTTCTATTAATTTGGACACTTAATTATATATAATGCACGCAGATGAACCGGCAATGGATGTACGGTGACAGACACACCCGCGAGTACATTAAGGGCATGCATGAGTTTCTCGATGCGGCTGAGGCAAACAAGCAGAATGGTTTTATGTGTTGTCCATGCACTGAATGTGGGAATACGAGGTCTTACTCTAACCGGAAAATCCTTCACTCCCACCAGCTTTACAAGGGTTTCATGCCACACTATAATGTTTGGACGAGGCATGGAGAAATAGGGGTTATGATGGAAGACGGCGAAGAAGAAGAGTACGATGACAACTATGTGCCCCCTGAATACGGTGATGCTGCAACGGGGGGAGCTGGTGAAGATCAAGGGGAACCAGACGATGTGCCCAATGATGCTGCAACGGGTGAAGCTGCTGAAGATCAAGAGGAACCAGACGATGTGCCCGATGATGATGATCTCCGCCGGGTCGTTGTCGATGCAAGGACGCAATGCGATAGTCAAAAGGAGAAGCTGAAGTTCGATCGCATGTTAGAGGATCACAAAAAAGGGTTATACCCCAATTGCGAAGATGGCAACACAAAGCTCGGTACCGTACTGGAATTGCTGCAGTGGAAGGCAGAGAATGCTGTGGCTGACAAAGGATTTGAGAAGCTACTGAAAATATTGAAGAAGAAGCTTCCAAAGGATAACGAATTGCCTGACAGTACATACGCAGCAAAGAAGGTCGTATGCCCTCTAGGATTGGAGGTGGAGAAGATACATGCATGCCCTAATGACTGCATCCTCTACCGCGGTGCATACAAGGATCTGAACGCATGCCCGGTATGTGGTGCATTGCGGTATAAGATCAGACGAGATGACCCTGGTGATGTTGACGGCGAGCCCCCCAGGAAGAGGGTTCCTGCGAAGGTGATGTGGTATGCTCCTATAATACCACGGTTGAAACGTTTGTTCAGAAACGAAGAGCATGCCAAGTTGATGCGATGGCACAGTGAGAACCAAAAGAAAGATGGGAAGTTGAGAGCACCCGCTGATGGGTCGCAGTGGAGAAAAATCGAGAGAAAGTACTGGGATGAGTTTGCAAAGGACCCAAGGAATGTATGGTTTGCTTTAAGCGCGGATGGCATTAATCCTTTCGGGGAGCAGAGCAGCAATCACAGCACCTGGCCCGTGACTCTATGTATATATGACCTTCCTCCTTGGATGTGCATGAAGCGGAAGTTCATTATGATGCCAGTTCTCATCCAAGGCCCTACGCAACCCGGCAATGAAATTGATGTGTACCTAAGGCCATTAGTTGAAGAACTTTTACAGCTGTGGAATGGAAACGGTGTACGTATGTGGGATGAGCACAGACAGGAGGAATTTAACCTTAAGGCGTTGCTGTTCGTGACCATCAACGATTGGCCCGCTCTTAGTAACCTTTCAGGACAGACAAACAATGGATACCACGCATGCACGCACTGTTTAGATGACACTGAAAGTATATACCTGGACAAATGCAGGAAGAATGTGTACCTAGGCCATCGTCGATTTCTTCCGACCAACCATCAATGTCGAAAGAAAGGCAAGCATTTCAAAGGTGAGGCAGATCACCGGAGGAAGCCCGCCATGCGCATCGGTGATCACGTGCTTGCTATGGTCAATGATTTACACTACGTAATCTTTGGAAAGGGTCCCGGTGGAATAGCTGTTCCGAATGACGCTGAGGGACACACACCCATGTGGAAGAAGAAATCTATATTTTGGGACCTACCCTACTGGAAAGACCTAGAGGTCCGCTCCTCAATCGACGTGATGCACGTGACGAAGAAACTTTGCATGAACCGGCGGTATGGATCGAGGATTATCTCCTTCACATCCACATGGCACGCGGCGATGATCTACACGCCATCAAATACCTCCCGCTCAAACTTAAAGGACCGGCCCGGCATTGGCTTAACAGCTTGCCAGCAGATTCAATCGGTTCTTGGGAGGCCTGGAAGCCGCATTCCTCGACAACTTCCTGGGCACTTACGTGCGACCGCCGGATGCCGACGACTTAAGCCACATAATTTCAGCAGCCAGAGGAATCGGCCAGACAATTCTGGACACTGTTGCTAACAAAGAAAAACCAGATAGTCGACTGTCCGGACGCAGAGGCCCTAGCAACCTTCAAGCATAACATCCACGATGAGTGGCTTGCCCGGCACCTGGGACAGGAAAAGCCGAAATCCATGGCAGCCCTCACGACACTCATGACCCGCTTTTGCATGGGAGAAGACAGCTGGCTAGCTCGCAGTAACAACTTATCAAAGAACCCTGGTAATTCGGATACCAAGGACAAAAGTGGCAGGACACTTTGTAATAAGCAAAAACGCCGCGTTAACAGCGACATCAATGAAGACACCGCAGTCAATGCCGGATTCAAAGGCTATAAATCCGGTCAGTGGAAAAAGCCATTCAAAAAGAATACTCAAGGCCCGTCCAGTTTGGACCGAATACTCGATCGCTTGTGCTAGATACATGGCACCCCCGAAAGGCCAGCCAATCACACTAACAGGGATTGTTGGGTGTTCAAGCAGGCAGGCAAGTTAAGGGCCGAAAACAGAGACAAGGGGCTGCACAGCGACGACGAGGAGCCCAAGCCACCGAACAACAATGGATAGAAGGGCTTTCCCCCACAAGTTCGAACGGTGAACATGATATACGCAACCCACATTCCCAAGTGGGGGCGGAAGCATGCGCAATGGGACGCATATGCGATGGAGCCAGTCGCCCCAAAGTTCAACCCATGGTCCTCCTGCCCGATCACTTTTGATCGAAGGGACCATCCCACTAGCATCCGTCATGGCGGCTTCGCTGCATTGGTTCTCAACCCAATCATCGACGGATTTCATCTCACAAGAGTCCTCATGGACGACGGCAGTAGCCTGAACCTGCTTTATCAGGATATAGTGCGGAAAATGGGCATAGATCCCTCAAGGATTAAGCCCACAAGAACGACCTTTAAAGGCGTTATACCAGGTGTAGAAGCCAACTGTACAGGCTCAGTAACACTTGACGTGGTCTTCGGATCCCCGGACAATTTCCGAAGCGAAGAGTTAATCTTCGATATAGTCCCGTTTCGCAGTGGCTATCACGCCCTGCTCGGTTGAACCACATTCGCAAAGTTCAATGCGGTGCCGCACTACGCATATCTCAAGCTCAAGATGCCAGGCCCTCGAGGAGTAATTACGGTCAACGGAAACACCGAACGCTCCCTCCGTACGGAGGAGCATACGGTGGCTCTCGCAGCGGAGGTACAAAGTAGCCTTCTCAGGCAATTCTCCAGTCCGGCCATTAAAAAGCCAGACACTGCCAAGCGCGCCCGGAGTAACCCACAGCAGGACCGCCTGGCACACTCTGAGCAAGTGTAGCAATGCGGCCCCAACCCCAGCTTTCGCGACATAACGAAACCAGTACCTCGCGTACATAACTACGCCCTTGAAATACCATGGGCACAGGGGAAGGGGCACAATAACGACACGCCCAAAATATGGCTTAGAACGTACTAGGGGCTGCCGAATTCTTTTTTAATTTTTTCTTACTTTCAGGACTCCATACTTCAGACGACCTGTTCGGCAATTCGACTGCCGCACAAACGATGCAAGATCCAGGGAGGCAGACAAGCCATGCCGCATTATGGAACTCCCAGGTGGTCTCTATTACGAGCGGTATACTTGTTTTAAATACAATTCCGCGGCCTGCCCCTGGTCAGGACATACTGAATAGTCCAATATCTTTTGCTTACCGCACTATTTGTATCGTTCAGCTTTGATAAATAGCCTCTCTATAAACAATGCTTAGCTTTTTGTCTATTTTTTGCATTATCCTCTTTTCACATATATGTTTATTAAATGACATGATTGCACCCGTACACCATGGTACGGCAAACACGCCAGGGGCTTCAGTACCCCTCATAATGGTGTGAGAAGTTCGTACACTTTCACAAGCGCGGCACCCCGAACTTATAGCACTATATGCATCGGCTCTGAATCATGATTTGGGTCAATAGTTGGGTTTGCCCGGCTCCTATGTTTTGGTGCCTTACGTTCCGCTCTATCGGCTAAGGTAGCACTAGGAGAACCACTGCGATTGTGCCCCGGTTCAGCTGGGTTAAGCACCTCAGTGGAGAAAGCTAAAACTGACTGTCATGATGAGGCGAGAGACCGGTTGCTATTCGAGAGGCTTTTTGAGTCCCTAAAGACTTATGTCGCTTCGAGCGAGGAGCTGGCTTTGTCCGGCCAAGGCGTGGATAGCGCCCCGAACTCGGTCTTCCGAACTAGGGGCTTCGCTGAAATTTAAAATTATAGAGTTCTATGGCTAAGAGAGAGTGTTCAAGCAGTATAGTTCGATTGCCTGGTTCGTTGTGCTGAGCGCCTCCCTCGAAGGACCCAACTATGGGAAAAAGAGCGCTCAGGTTTATCCTGAACACCCCAGCACTAGTGGCATGGAGGCAGAAGCCGACGACTGGCCGTCTCTCAATTTTTTGATAAACGGCCGCAAAAAAAGTAATATTTTAAATTCAATAAGCATTGCTTAGCGCATATGAACAAGTTTTTAGCGCACAGGATAAACACGAGCGAGTTCATTCAAAAATCACATCCTTGGTACATTCATCCGCCACAAGGCGGACACCAGCAAGAACATCCTTGTAGTAGTTCTCGGGCTTGCGATGCTCCTTCCCCGGCGGCGGCACGTCCTTCACAAGCTTCTCACCGTCCAACTTACCCCAATGCACCTTTGCACAGGCAAGGGCCCGACGGGCACCTTCGATGCAGACGGAGCGCTTGATGACCTCGAGCGTCGGACAGGCCTCCACTAGCCGCTGCACCAGCCCGAAATAGCTCCCAGGAAGGGCCTCTCCGGGCCACAACTAAACTATGAAGCCCTTCATGGCCTGTTCGGCTGCCTTGTGGAGCTCGACCAGCTGTTTCAGCTGGTCGCTCAAAGGCACAGGGTGTCCGGCCTCAGAATACTGAAACCAGAACACCTTCTCCGTCGAGCTGCCCTCTTCAGCTCAGTAGAATGCGGCGGCATCGGATACGCTGCGGGGAAGATCTTCGAATGCCCTTGGAGAGCTCCGGATTCGGGTAAGTAACAAGTAGTTTACTTTTATATTTCTGCTTTGCATGAAGAATGCCTTACCCGCTGCTCTCTTCCTCATCTCCTACAACTCTTGGAGGGCCTTTTGGGCTTCGGCCTTGGCAGACTTGGCAGTCTCAAGGGCCGTCGCGAGCTCGGATGCTTGCGCCTTTGACTCAAGCTCCAAACTCTCATGCTTTTTCATGAGATCCTGAAGCTCTTGCTGCACCTCGTCGACCTGAGCCCCAAGTCTGTCTCGCTCGGTGCGCTCCGCGGCCATTTTCTTTTCGGCCTCAGACAGCGCCTGCTTAAGGGTCGCCACCTCAGTCGTGGCCCCTATAATAAGTAGTACAATCCTGTTACTCTTTTTGCAATCAAGCCTTTTTATAGGCACTTTTTCTGTAAGGTATTTCTTACCTTCTTCCTCCTCGAGCCGCCGCTTGGCAAGGCCGAGCTCTTGCTCGGTCCGCTGGAGGTCCTGCTTCAGGGCACCCACCTCCGCAGTCAGTGCGGCGGTGGATAGCAGCGAAGCCTGCATACGCATATTGACTCTTTTTTGTTAGACTCCTACGATATTTAATAGATCCTCTATTCGGGTTTTCTTTCCGAACGCCAAACAGAGCATCAGGGGCTACTGTCTATGCGGTAATATTTTTACATATTTTTTACCTCGAAGCCTGTTAGAAGGCTAGCGCAAGCTTCAGTCAGTCCGCTCTTGATGGACTGAACCTTCTGGATCACCGTACTCATAATAGTACGGTGCCCCTCGTCGATGGAGGCGCCGTCGAGCACCTCCAGCAGATTGTCCGGCACCTAAGGTTGGACGGAGGCCGCCGACTCAGAAGGCTTGCTCGTCTTGAAAGGAGTTCGCCTACCGCGGTCCGGAACTGTGGAAGATTCTGGCGCGGTGTCCGGCACAAAGCCGGACTTGGAGCCCTGGGGGGCCTTATCCCCTTCACTCCTGGAGTCTGGGAGGTTGCCTTGCGGCTCCTCCGGGAGCACCTCCTCCTGCCCCGGAGCTTGTCGCGACGCCACTTCGGCGTCGTCTGCAGTGCGGGGGGAGACAGCGGGCGGAACTGAGTTCACGTCCGATGAGTCCAGGGAGCCGCCCGACGATTCGTCGAATTCGGCCTGGGGCGGACTGCATAATTACATTCGACATCAGGGAAAGTTGTGCAACAAAGGAACATCATGAGTTATTCTGATATCCGAACTTACGATTTCGCCAGACGCTTGGCCCTGTTTGGCCACTCCTCTCCGCCCTCTTCGGCATCGGGGGAGTAGTCCGGCGGAGGGGTCTTCCTTTTCCTAGACCTCTCGGCCTCCCCCGTTGGGGCGGCCTTCCTCTTCTCTCCTCCCTCTGCTGGGGGGGAGAGTTTTCTTCTTCCTCCTCCTCGTTTTCATGGGAAGAGGGCGTCTCGGACTCGTCGGATGACGAGTCCGACACCACCACGTTGCGAGCACTCTTTCGTGTCCCTGTGGTCTTCTTCTTCTTGGCCTTCTTCTCCGGCACCACATAAGGCACCGGAACTAGCAGCTTCACTAGTACAGCTGGGGCTGGGTCTTCGGGCAGCGGAGCCGGACAGTTAATCGGTCCGGATATCGCCCGCCAAGCCTGTCAAAGGTAAGGGAGTTTAGATCCCGCATAGAGTCAAACTATGAAGAAAGCTTAACATCCTGTAAAAGGTGAAGATAGCTTACCTCGCTAGCGTGATGCTGCGAGGTGTATCCGCGGTCCTCGGAAGCGGATGCGGTAGCCTCGGCGCCCTTGAATAGCACCTTCCAGGCATCTTTGTACATCGTGTCAAAGAGCCTGCTAAGGGTTTGGTGCTGCGCCGGGTCGAACTCCCACAGATTAAAATCCCGTTGTTGGCACGGGAGGATCCGGCGGACGAGCATAACCTGGATTACATTAACAAGCCGGATTGGCTTGTTCACCAGGGACTGGATGCATGTTTGCAATCCGGTCACCTCTTTTTCGTCACCCCACGACAGGCCCGTCTCTTTCCAGGACATAAGCTGCGTGGGGGGTCCGGATTGGAACTCGGGGGCTGCGGTCCATTTCGGATCGCGTGGCTCGGTGATGTAAAACCACCCGGATTTCCACCCCTTTAGGGTCTCCACAAAGAGCCCTCGAACCATAGGACGTTGGCCATCTTGCCCGCCATGGCGCCTCCGCACTCCGCCTGGCTGCCGCGCACCACCTTGGGCTTGACATTGAAGGTCTTGAGCCAGAGGCCGAAATGAGGGCGGACGCGGAGGAAAGCCTCGCACACAACAATAAACGCCGAGATGTTGAGGATGAAGTTCGGGGCCAGATCGTTGAAATCCAGGCCGTAGTAGAACATGAGCCCCCGGACAAATGGGTGGAGTGGAAAACCCAGTCCGCGGAGGAAGTGGGGAAGAAATACTACCCTCTCATGGGGCCTTGGGGTGGGGAGAAGCTACCCCTTTTCGGGAAGCCGGTGCGCGATGTCCTTAGACAGGTATCCAGCCTTCCTTAGCTTCTTGACTTGGCCCTCCGTAGCGGAGGAGACCATCCACTTGCCTCCCGCTCTGGACATTGCTGGGGAAGGTTGAGGTGGGAAGTGCGGGCTTCGACGCTGGAGCTCGAGTGCGCAGGAGATGGATAGGCAAAGGAGGAAGAAGGCGTAGGTAAAAAGGTGGATCCTTATCCCCTTATATGGGCGGATGCGGTTGTGCGTCCCCACCAGCCTAGTAAAACTTGCTTGCCTCCCAAGCGCCGTGATAAATGGCGCGGTTGGGTTACCCACGCCTGTATTGATGAGAATCCCGTAAAGGGGGTACACGATCTCTGCTTTGACAAGACGTGCCAAGGAAACCGCCTCGCAAAACATGCTGAGGTGGAAAAGTAAAAACGATTCGAGTAAAGGACTTGGCCCTAGTGTGATGATACACTGCGGAATACGTCAGCAGTTTTGATTTGTGTTAATATTATTCTCTCTATGGCGATATGTGGTAGCTTATTTTGCAGAGTCGGACACTTCTCTATGGCGATATGTGTTAATATTATTCTCTATGGCAATCTTCTATGAAGGACTTGGAGGAGGAACCTGCCTTGCAATGCCGAAGACAATTTGCGCGCCGGACTTGTTGTCATTGAAGCCTGGTTCAGGGGCTAGTGAGGGAGTCCTGGATTAGGGGGTGTTCGGGTAGCCGGACTATACCTTCAGCCGGACTCCTGGACTATGAAGATACAAGATTGAAGACTTCGTCCCGTGTCTGGATGGGACTTTCCTTGGCGTGGAAGGCAAGCTTGGCGATGCGGATATTCAAGATCTCCTACCATTGTAACCGACTCTGTGTAACCCTAACCCTATCCGGTGTCTATATAAACCAGAGGGTTGTAGTCCGTAGGCAATCAGCTCCATATACAACAATCATACTGTAGGCTAGCTTCTAGGGTTTAGCCTCCTTGATCTCGTGGTAGATCTACTCTTGTACTACCCATATCATCAATATTAATCAAGCAGGACGTAGGGTTTTACCTCCATCAAGAGGGCCCGAACCTGGGTAAAACATCGTGTTCCCTGCCTCCTGTTACCATCCGGCCTAGACGCACAGTTCGGGACCCACTACCCGAGATCCGCCGGTTTTGACACCGACAATCCCCATTGGTCGGGGCTGTTAACGGGTTATCGGATCCAAAACCGAGAAAAAGAAAAGATAAGGAAGCGAATACATCATACGATGAGCCAAAGCGCCACATAGTTCTTTCAGGAAAAAGGGACATCCTGGGAGTGGACGGCAAGACAGACATGTCTGAAGATTATGAAAAGTTTCATGAAATTCCTTCCTTCAATGTCAAGGCTGACCCAAGCATCCTAATAAACAATGAAGATTATCCATGGTTACGGCGCAATAAGCAAATGACACAAGCAAAGAAAAAGTGAAGACTTTCTCCCACAACTATTATGATGATACCATGCCAACTTTGTAACACACGAACATGCTACCATTGTCCGTTTTGTACATGCACATGCTATGTGGGTGAAATTATGATACCATCCCAACTTTCAACTTTTTCAGAGTTCATTTGAAATGCTTTCATGTCTTATGGTTCAAGGTTTTATGTGTTCAGGCAAATGGATCAATATGTCAGGAGGCGGGGTACAGGTAGACCCACAGTACGGTATGACAATAGTGGATCTAAACAATCTTGGGTACACAGACGAACCATTCGTCCTAGCCAATGATGTGGCGCAGTTATTGTCTGAAACTTTGATACTTTGAAAGTGATTGTCCATTTTGTACACGAAGTGCATCAAATTTTTGTCGTAACCATCTCTACTTTTTGGAACATGCTATGTGGGTGAAATGATGATACCATGCCAACTTTCAACCTTTTCAGAGTTCATTTTAAATGCTTTCCAATTTCAGGGTCATTTAGCTCAAAGAATGAATTAATAGCAAACAGAATGAACTACAAAACTTTTATGAAAATAAAAACAATCAATTAAAATATTATGTTATGATCAACTAAAATAAAACTATAATATTCTTCAATAGCAAAAAGAATATAATTTTTGTGACCTAAAATCAAACTATAAGTATTTAATTGTAAGTATAAATAAAAAATAAATAGCAAAAAAGAAAAAAAAAATTCTATTTTTATAGTAAATTTATTCATAAACTAGTGATTTACACAAATTTTAAAAAATACAAATTTAAACTATTCAAAATTTTAAAACTAATGGCACTAACAGAAAGTTTATAATTTTTGTGACCTAAAATCAAAAAGAAATCACTAAAAAACT